>NC_057801.1:235557889-235593705 GCF_018294505.1 Triticum aestivum
TCTGAAAAATCGACTGACCCAATTTTGAAATTTAGTCTACTATGATTTAACTAGTGTGGAATATAAAAGGGGAAAACCATAAGCATTGGGAGTATAGTATAGTGTTGGGCGGATCTGAAGGTGCAAACCGGACAAAGGCAACTTCGCAACCAAGACAAGAAATCAGAGTAAAGCAGTGGCGATCTATTTTCTTGCTACGATAAATAAGTTGAGCAAATACGAAAGAGTACCGCCTCTGGTGCGGCGTCGTGTACGCATCTGCTGATAATTTGACGGTGTTGCGGTAGTGATGGCTGTCGGCGGCACTGAAGCAGATCTAGGAGGGTAGATGGTGGCGGCGGGGCACAGTGGACGAGACGGTCATAGGAGCAGCGCTGGCAAGGTGGACGACGACAGGGATGAAGCGAGAGGACGGGATGCAAGGATCCCGGTCCAAAGGCGTGGATGAGAGAGGTCGATCTCTTGTAATGGACGGTGGCGTCGGGGTATCAGCTCCGGCATGGTGGAGGAGGACGGCGGTGGATGGGGTGGCGGACGGAGGCGGACGGAGGAGGGTGGGGTGGAGAGGGTGTTTTGGCGCCCACGGAGTATGAATGGGGAAAAGGGAGGTAGAGAGGAAGGGGGGAACCATGTATTCAGGGCCTGCTTGTCTCAAATGCGAGGAAATTTACAAACTTAGCCCCCATTTCAAATTTCTACTACATCACAACAACATTAGTCGGTTGGGGATAGGACGGTAATCTCGCATACACCGAATATTTGCCGACGAGAGTTTGTTTTTGGCGCCCACCGTGTATGAATATGAATCAGGGAGGGAGTCGATTTCGGCCGAGGGCACACTATGTTTTGGCGCCCACCGTGTATGAATCCGGGTGAGAGGCGGTTACGTCACGTTTGGGTGAAATTACAAACCTACCCCTATCGAAACCTATAGAAATCCAGCAGAAAGGCTTTGCGTGACAGGGATAGGCAGTAGTGATTTCCATCTCGCAGATTTTGGTTTCGGGCGGTTACTGTGACTTTCCCCGCTTCGTTCAAATTTTGCACAGTGCATGTTTACCGTGCCAACTCAATTCAAATCCTGTTTGTATTCTACTATTTTTTTGGGCGGGATCCATTTTCAATTGGAATTACATTCTATATACATCATTTTTTATATATATACTTTCAATAGCACAACATCATTTATACATAAATATGGTTTACAAATGGCATGATCTCAGATTCATAAGGTTGTATCCATCAATTTGGATTTTCAAATATTTGAAACCACTTTATGTTGAAATCCAATGTATGCATTCCTCGCTAATTGTCTCCAATTAATGTGTGTTCCATGCGGGTTTTTTTTAACTTCTCAAACATGTATAATGTGTTTCACACATGCAACATATAGTGTAATGCCGTTTAGACATTAATCGCATATAAACCATGCATTGTTTGTAATTGAAGAATCTAAGGATCACCAATATTGTTAAACTATATAACATTACACGTGAGCCCAAATTCAAATGAATATGCATGTTTGATACACCAATTTGCGTTATGATATTATCGATGTCATGATCTCCAGTTGAAATATTTGAATCCCCTTTAATCCAGATATTCGTCTCATATAGCTATCACTCATCCTTATATAGGACTATCTATCTGGATCTATACGCATTCATCGTCTCTCAGGCATCTCTCGTGCTACTTGTATGTCGACAATGATCTTTTATCTTCGTAACACACTGACAGTACTCTCACCCTCGACCTTCATCACTCTATCTCTCTCTAAGTATATCTCGCTCCCTGCTATGTGTCTCTAGCTATGATTCTCCATGTGGAATCTCTTTCTCTCACACAAACACAAAACTTTGTCTCCCGGGGTCTCATTTCTCTCAACTATTCCCATGTGTGCCACTCGCACACCCCTCATACAGAGATGTCTTTCGCTCCTTAGATATGAGAACCTACGACTCTTCCTCTTCAATATCTCTTTCTCACACACAAACACAAACTCTGTCTCCCAGGGTCTCATATTTCTCCATTGTTCTCTTGTATGTCGCTCAAACACACCCTCTCTCCCTAGAGATATCTTGCGTTCCCTCATATGTCTCTCTAGCTATCACTCTCGTTGTGAAATATCTTTCTCTCTCGCAGACACAAAACTCCATCTCTCTGGATCTCATTTCTCTCTGATACCTGTTTGTATGTGACTCACATGCACCCTCTCTCTATCTCTCTCACACCCACACACATAACCCAGCCTTCTGATCCACTCGACTCCTATCTCTAGCGCACACTAGCTAGCATCTTTATCTTTCTATTTATCTGTTTCTCCATCAACCTTCTTTCTCGCCCTCACTCTTGATTCCTATCACGCACACTACATATGTTTCTCTCTACATGCAGTCAAGTGCCCTCTCACACACATATATAACTTCACCCTTTGAACCACCCGACGGTCATCTCCGACACCCAAACTAACGGATGTCTCCGTAGCTAGCATCTCCATCTCTGTATCTATCTGTAGTTTCTCCGTCAACATTTCTTTCTCGCACGGAGTCTTGCTTCCTATCACCCACACTATATATGTCTATCCATACATATGCATTTATAGGTTGATCTCTTTTGCACAATCATTGCGCCTCACCCCCTCTGCTCGCCATAGATGCATGCTCCAGCCCACGCCACTGTCTCTTAAAGACAAAAACACATGCTCAATTGTCGGGCCTTCTTCCCTGCATTCTCACATTCATGCATATTGTCATACCGATCCGTCTCTCCCATGTCATTGATCTTAGGACTTATGTCTTCTTTCTTTTATCTCGATCATGCGCGCGCGCACACACACACATCCCATGTATACATGTATACCTCTCACACATGCACGTTCAAGGTCTCTATGTCTCCATACGTAGTTAATTACCCTCAATCCTAACGCCACATCGAATCGTTCTCCTCTTTTGTGCACATAACTTCCGCCTGGATGGGCAAAACACACAGTCACACTTAACAATCTCCTTCTAGCTACCCCCCCCCCCCGCGCGCCTCTCACTCTTCCCCTATATCCCCGAAACCAATAAGACCATCCCTTTGTTTAATTCCCGCCTACATGCACCATCGATATATAGTAGTCTTCCTTGGTGTCTCTCGAACAAACACGTTCTCTCGATGTCGACTCCTCTCACGCGCACGCACCTTCTCTTCCCTTCCTACGGGCATTTTCTCTCTCGCACCCCATCGTTGGTGGCCTCTGCCATACACATCACCTCTCTATGATGAAGCCATGCACACTTAAATTACATCCTCCATAGAGGACCCCGCGACACACAAACACACACACGCACACACGCACGCACACACGCACCCCCCCCACACACACACTAAGACTCCATCTCTCTCTCTCTGACACACACACACACAAACACACACACACACACGCATGCACCCCCCACACACACACTTAGACTCCATCTCTCTCCCTCTCTCTCACACACACAAACTAAGACTCCATCTCTCTCTCCTCTCTCTCTGTCTCTCTCTCTCTCACTCACACACACACACACACACCACACACACACACATGCTCTGGGCGGAGCATTTGTTCCTACCACCCTTCATCCAACCTTACCCGTATGATAAACAATCACCTTTATTTACTTGCATAGCATGGACAGATTCCACTTTACTTTAGTAGTCAGCAAACTTATCATCTGTACCCTTATAAAAAACGAGTTGGCGATGATGGTGTGCCTGCCATCTTGTAATACAGACCGTATGATCTATATCTGACGGATAGGAAGCAAACTATGATAATTTTACAAAAGATACCCGCACCTCTCTCCACATCATTATCTCCCGCAACCTCATTGCTTAGCAATTAAAAAAGGAATAAGTCTCTGGAACAATCTAGCATGCATGGTGGCCAATGCCGCCTGCCGGCGCCATCCATCCCCATGCCTCCGCCCATTCCGATCACCAGTCACCACCACGCTCCACTCCTCCTCGCCTTATCTCTCATCTTTCATTTTTTCGATGACATTTTTGAGATACCAGTTTTCCGATAAAATTCTTGAGATATCATTAGTTTCTACACATGGGATTACTCCTGCATGGGTCCATCACAACAGGTGTTTTAAAAAAAATGCATATTGATGTTCCGTGCAATGCACAAGAATCTTGCTTGTAATTATATAACGCAAATCATGAGCAGGAAGTGACATTTTTTTGACACAACCACGTTAACATGGCCACGTAAATCATGAGCAGTAAGGAGAAGGGAAGCGGGCTGTGGAGTAATGTTTTTACCACAATTTCTTAGGAAACTGAGTGCAATAATTGAGTAGTTTTTGCAAACTACCATTACTACTACACCTGAAACGGTTCAAAACCTATACTCCCTTGCCAGCGCGCGCTTCCTGCGTGAAACGGTCAGCGTCGCCCTAGAGCGTCAGTGCCGCATTAATTCCCGGCTAGAGCGAAGGCGACCTCTCACTGGCGCCGGCTTTGAAGTGGCGCGACGGCCGAGAGAGCGCCGCTTCCCAGTGCACGCGACTGCTCCGCGTCGAGACTGGCCATAGGCCCTGTTTGGATCCATGGGTTAGAGTTAGTTTGAGCTAGTTGGGGCTCAAATATCCCTAAAGTATCCAAGCATGAGGGTTTAAATTGGAGCAAGTTGCACCGAACCCACCAAAAAAAACTATCCCACCCAAGAGGTGCTAACTGGAGATAGTTCTAATTGGGACCACTGAAAAATCACTTTTCTCTCTCCATGAAGTGCATTTATTGTCAATCTAACCCTGTCACCCAAACACCTCTTTGGCTACAGTTAGTTCAGGGTTAGTCATGAGTTAGTCTAACCTCTAGCTAAGTTAGAGTATCAAACAGGAGCAGTATAGGACATGCAAGTTGCTCAAAGCATACAGGCAAATTCGTACGTGAAAGGATTTTTTTTTTGAAAACGGAATGTGAAAGGAATTTTTTTAGAATGCTCTTGGCATGTAGCTAACATGTGATAGTTAACCGACCTCAATAGACGGCAGAAACGCCAACCCGTCGCACTTTGATAGAGACGAGGAGGGAGAAGCGATAGAGGCTGCTGGATTACTAGAGATAGGTGTCGCACGGAAGCCAAGAAATATGGTGATAGCATGGGTTAGCCATGTACTAGTATGATGTAACTACACTAGGCTGCCGTGTTTCGTACTCTTCCAGTCCACTGTGGAGATGATTGGTTAATTTTATATCGCTGAATAATATTAAATATTATGAGTGCAGATGCTGCACCACGAGGTTCCTTGCTCCTTCTCGGTCATCCGGAATCTATGTTCTTCCACTCTATTTTTTTACGTGAGCTTTGTTCATCCTTTTGCCAACACGCGAGACATCTAGCATCAAGGCGCACGTGTTATGCAACGATCGTTCCATCTATATGAAGAACACGTGGCACTGGAACTACGAGACGGACATGTACCCAGGAGTGGACGTACGAACCTGAGTAATGTAGCGCAGTAAGTGAAGTAGAAAGGCACAAATGGTATGAACATGCATGGCATACAGGGTGTGTTTAGTTGCGTTCTTGTCTCAACATAGTTGTTCCCTCTTCATGCATGCTCAACTCAACACCCCTCTTCATGCATGCTCTCTTCATGCATGCTTCTAGTGTATTTGTGCTAAACTAGTGTGACTCATGCACCCTCCATACACTCTACCAAACACCCAAAAGTAAGTCGAGAAGGGAACTCTTGGGCGGCATTTGTCTCTTACTACGTACTACCACTAAATGTTGTACGTGCAATGCACGGTGATGTTATGGAGTACGTGCCTAAGTACTCTACTACTACTATATTAGTTGGAGGCACATATTAACTTTTATATTTGTTTACGTGTATGCCCTGAGACCTTCCAACTAGACGTGTCTTTCTCTCCAGGTCGCACTTTGTATCGTTCATACCAATAAGTACTACTACGTGTGGTCTCCGACCCAAAAGTGGAAGAAGTGGAGACGCTCTACCATGATGTTTTTTTACGCTGGGCTCTACCACGCTGTTCATGTCCCACTCCTTTTGCTGACGTGTGGGACATCCAGCACGTGCCATGTTTGGCACCCTTCGTCGTAAGAGTTGAAACGCTAGCATTCATCAGAAATAAAAAATAATTATAAATCGGCAGTGATACTATTTTTTTGTGAACCAATCAGCAGTGATTCTATACCACGCGGTTTCCTTGCTCCTCGATATCAGAAAGAATACTCCCTCCGTCTAGGTGAGTAAGTCATCTTATGAAAACCAAATAGTCCCAAAACACATAGGCGCGGTGCATTAACTCTCACGTTGTTGCTTATTTTTTGACATAAATAAAGGAATCAACCAATAAGAGATGTGGGGCATGTATGCTTTTAATGACTTGAGACTATCAAACATGACATGCAATGGTCAGTTTGTTGCATGCAATGATATTAATTAGCAAATAAACATTAAGTTCTCTCGTTTTCCTCTCCACCTTGGTCATGGTGCACAATCTAAGATGACTTATTCACCTAGACGGAGGGAGTACTTCCGTTCACCAACATGTGGGACGTCGACCATCCTGGTCCACTTGCCATGCACGCAGAACTCCAAGGGAGAGTCACCCAGGTTGTCGCGCCGCAGTAACGATGACTAATGAGCCGTCAAATCACAGGCCCACTTCCCACTTTGAAGTTGCTCGGACGAAGGAACCATCATAACTTCGTTGAATTCCGCTTCTTGAAGAAAACTACTGTACCAACAGTACTGCTAGCTACAGTATTTACTCCAACAGAGGCCTCCTTTCGTTCATAGGATAGGAATATGAAAATCATAGGAAGTGAGATGACATGCATCTCAATTCCTATAGAGAAAGAGATGCCATTTGATGCATAGGATAGGAATTTTTCCATTTAGTCTAGGCTAATGTACTGGTAATTTGCTCTAAAAACTACAGTAGTAACTAGTAGTATTGGTACATGCTCTTACTCAGACACAGACACACACACTAACTATTAGTACTACTACTTCTCACATGCTGGCCAGATGCCGTCGTTCTCCTTCCCGGCTTTGTCGGCGACACCCCACCGTGCTTGGATCTCCGCCGACCTCTCCGCAGCAACGCGTGCGTCCTTTTCTTTCTTGCGGCAGCAGGCCTCTCTTTTCATGAGTGCTTTCTGACTTTTCCGCTCCCTCTGTGCGGCTTTGTCCGCCTCTTGCTCTACCGCCCATTCGGCCTTGTCATCTTCAAATTCCTCCCACATAGTTGTGAGGTCGCGAGAGGCGATGAACTCGGCACGGCGGGATGCCATCGGTTCCCTACCATTTTGTGTGCGTTCGTGGGCGGCGAGGAACTCGGCGCGGCGGGATGCCATCGCTGCCTTACCGGTTAGTGTGTGACGCGGTGGCATGAACGACACTTGGTGAGAGCTCTGGGGTGGAGTGGCCGGACAACCATATAGTGCATTGGTTTGTCAAGAGCTCAAGGACAGAAGACGAAGCAAATTAGGATTCCCCTTCAATCCTGGTCATTTATTACCGAGTAAAATGCATTGGCGGTCATCGAACTTGTCTTGATAGCTCACTTTGATCAATGTATACGAGATATGGTGATTATACGGTCGCTGGCTCAGCGTATAGCTCCATATTTGTATGGTTGACCAGTCAAACAGTCCGCATGCGCCTCATCAGTTCGTGTTCTTTATCTATCTATGCAGGCCTACCTGTGGATGGAGAAAGAAATACTATAAAAACCAAAATTATGCGTATGTGGGGAATCAAACCACGGACTCGTTGCTGCAACGCACCCTCGTCAGCCAAATGAAAATGAAATACTTCGCGTCAGACACTCACGCTCATCCTGTCAAAGCATGCTAATGCATGCATGTCGCCCTCTAAATCAAAGTCCTGCTCATGGCGCAACGCAAATGGCGAGCCCATCACCTGCGCGCCTCGGCGGTGCCTGACATTACTGTTTAGATGTTTGATGGAGGCCTACGCGAACGCCGAGCATGTATTCACCTGGCTCAACACCAACGGTTATACTCGGACCGCCTTGCTCATGTATATCGTCCATCACAACGACAATCTATAAAACAGCCTAAGCTAGAGAGGGTACTATGGTAGTATGGTACGGAGTATGTACTATCGTCAGCGACCGATCTTAGTGCCACTGCACACCGAAACCCCTTCCATCGCTAGCGCGCGCTTCTCGCCTGAAACGATCACCGTCTCTCCAAAATGTCAATGCCGCATTCGCCGGACTTAACTGCAGGTGCAATTGGTGTGTCACTGACATGCGGGCCAGACGCCCGTTGGGCCCACATGTCAGTAACCCAAACGCATCTGCAGTTAAGTCACTGAAGCAGCGTCCGCATTCACGCCCGACGAACCTACTCCGGCGCCAGTTGTCCATCCGTATGCCGCGGATCATTGCCATTCACCCGCTATATTAACTTGAGCCCCAGCTCCCAGCCATAGACAAAGACCCACACTTATTCTCCTCCGGTCCCTTCCTTCTGTCGGCACCACTTCAACCATGGCCTCCTGGCGCTCCGAAGCTCTCTTGGACGTACTGTCGCAGGAGCAGACAAGGGACATCGGTGGCTCCGCTCCAGGCGCGCTCCAAAGCTCTCTTCGGTGTACTGTCGCAGGAGCAAACGAAGGAGATTGCCGGCACCCCCCGGGCCGCCCTCCGCTGCCACGACCACGAAGCCAGCGCGCGTGCGCGGGCGCAGCCGGCGGCGAGGAAGAGTAGTACACGGTAGGTCGCCGCCGCTCTGGTCCCGGGAAGGCCACCGCTACTCCACTCAGTCGACGCCAAGCTTGGTGGGGTAAACATCGGCAGCCGATTAGCCGCTTGACGGCGACGTGGAGGCGGAAATCTTCATAACCTTGTGCTCCGGCCGGAGGAGGAGGTTATCGATGGCGGATGAGGATGAGGCAAAGGCAATGGCGGGCTTTCTCGGGTTCATGGCCGGATGGTGGTCGGGTGCCGGTGATCGTTTAGATTAGGTTTACAGTAGGTTTAGTACGGTTTGTGAGAAATATGTAATGAATTTTGTCCAGTTTGTAGGAAAAGTTTTCGAAATTTAATGAATTTCATCCGGTTAATTTGAAATTTGCTTTGTTTGCATGAATTTCGTCCGGTTAGTTCATATAGTTGTCGAAAGGTATGTGGGCAACATCGGATGGCATCCATCGGTGTCCTCGGACAGATGCCGGTGTAAATTTGTGGGCGAGCGCTGGAGATGCCCTAACTATCATGCTATAATCGCTAACAATGCTCCATTATTTGGCAGGGAACAGTTATCCCTCGATCAAAATTAGATCCGCGGTGTTTCGCACTCCTCCCGCGTAAGAGTGTAAACTCTTGCTTACATAAAAATGGAGCAAGTGGACGGCACTGTAGCACGTCATATCACTTGAACTAGCCCGCCTAACGAGCGGGAAAGCACTGCCCTCGTCATTTTCTTCTGGATTTCTATCGATCGATCGCGCGAAAATGTTACGCTTCGCAAGTTCTAAAGGAAAAGGCGGCACACTTACGACTCGTACGCGTCGCAACCCCGACAGTCCGGCTCGCACGCTGCTCACTAGAGGGGACACGCGTTGTCTTGCAATTTCACTAACATGTGGGACCGTAATTGAATAAACCGTCGATAGCCGAAATCTAATCGCTCGGCGGGTGTCGGCTGAGAAGAGAGAAATGGGGGAGGGAGAAGAGATCGCCCGCCCGCCGTGCATGGACTCCAAGAAATATATGGTGATAATGTGAGGTGGGCCATGCTAGAGTCCGGACCGCTTCCAGAGCCCGCTCTCACCGCCCTGGCCCCTCAAGACGCCAGCTGCCCGCTGCATGCATAGCAAGTAGTCCCCGCTTATGTGGAGGAGAGAGTGGCATTGACAAAGTAAAGGAGTAACAGTCGAGACAATAGCTTTCATAAAAAATAAACAATGAATACTCGTTGCTCGTCCTCTATATCGGAAAGAATACTTTCATTCACCGACATGTGGGACGTCGACCATCCTGGTCCACCTGCCATGCACAAAATTATCCTGGTCTACCCTGGTCGTATCGCAGGCCCAACCTTTCCCACTGTAAGTTGTTCGGACGAAGGAACCATCATGACTTCGTTGAATTCTGCTTCTTCAAGAAAACTTACTGTACCCGCAATACTGCTACCACACACGAAGACTGGACGGCACTGTACCACGTCATATCACTGAAACCCACTAGGCCAAACTAGCCCGCCTAGGTCATCTATTTTGGAACGGAGGGAGTACGTCTCTATACTGCTATGATTTTGTGTTGCACGTTCTCTGTACTTTTGCTACGATTTTTCTACCCTATGAACCAAATGAGGCCTGAATATATGTCAACTATTGTCTGATCGATCGCTAAGCCTACAATTTTAGGAGCTAGGGCAATTGGTCAATCGACGAGGGATAAGTATAAGCGTACCATGAGCTCATCAGCCCCAACGTTTCTCTTCGGTGAGTGTTTTGCAAGTACTATAGCTCACACAGTAGCTAGCCTACTAACACCAAGAATCATCAAACAAGCCCTGATGATATGATAAACAGTTCAAACTTACATCCACTACAAAAAAATACACTTCCGTGATGATACGTGTTTGTCACAGTAGGTCGCGTTTTTTTGTCATGCATGTACATCCATGACAAATTTATGACAGAATCAAGATAGTCATACCTGTGCTGTCGTAGAAGTGTTCCATGACATTACCAAAATTATCATAACGGAAGTGTCCACTTCCATGACGATAAATCGCGCGTCACAGAAGTGCTTTCATCAAGGGTGACCAACATGTGGCATCCACCGTAACGGAACGCCGTTAAGCTATCGGGTCGGGTTTTGGATCCGATAACCCGTTAACAGCCCCGACCAATGGGGATTTTCCATGTGTAAAATCATCATTGGCTGGAGGAGACACGTGTCAGGTCCGCGCTGGCACAGGTGTCACTCATCCAATGGGCGAGACGCGCCGATGATATGTTGACACGTGGACCGGCCCATCAAGTTTAAATGGGCCGGCCCAACTAAAGGCCCACAAGATTTTGCGGACCATAATGGGCCAGCCTAGCTAAAGTCCCACAAGATTTTGCGGGACATAATGTGCTGGCCCAGCTAACGACCCACAAGATTTCGCGGGCCATAATGGGCCGGCCCAGGTAAAGGCCCACAAGATTTTTGTTTGCCATAATGGTCCAGCCCAGGTAAAGGCCCACAAGATTTTGGCGGATCATAATGGGCCGGGCCGGCTAAAGGCCCACGAGATTTCACTGACATTAATAGGCCGGCCCAGCTGTAGGCCCACAAGAATTTGAGGGCCCTAGTAGGCCGGCCCATTAACTGGCTACCATGTTTTGGGCCAAATGTCGGGCCATATTTGATCCGGTCCATTAATGGTCTGCCACGTTCCGAGCCTAATAGTGGCCCATATGAGATCCGGCCCGTTAAAATCCTACCACGTTCTAGGCCAAATTACAGCCCAGATCAGGTACGGCCCTTTAAGAGGCTATGGGCTCAATTATGGTCCATATCAGATTCGGCCCGTCAACTGGACACTATGCTTTTGGGCCCACTTGCTAGAGGCCCACTTAGTAATTCGGCCTGACATTAGTTTTGGCCTCTTAAGGACCCGTTTAACATTTCGGCCCTATATTAATTTCGGCCTGTTAAATGCCCGTCATATAGTTGGGCCTAACTACGGCCTGGTTTGCATCCGGCCTGCTCGCAGCCGATATCTGATTGGGCCAAAGAAGGACCGAGACAATTTTGGCCTGTTAAAAGCCTGTGATTTGATTCGCACAATCATGGGCCGGGGTTCATTTCGGGCTGCTGCCGGCCCGTTAGCTGTTCGGCACGTTTCAGGCCCAACCTACATCGTGATTGCATGACGGCCCGATTATGTACCGTAATTTTACGGTTTGGCCGGTTTACTGCGAAGACAATAAAATAACTACAGCATTGTGAATAAGAAAAAACCTAGACTATACAATAAAGAAATTACAACATATTACATCCACTGGGCATCAAAGTTCGCCACTATGATAATAAAGCACAAGCAGACAGCAGATTACATACACTGGGTATCAAAGATCGCCACCAGTGCAAATAAACACGCCGACAAAATAATATACAAAACCGACATCACTTCAATAGAGTTCAAGAAAGGTTAGCCCTGCTGGGGAGCTGCAGCGCAAGCAGCTGAGCAAGATGATGAGACTGCGCTTGTTCAACACTTAAATCTTCCTCACTCTGAAAGATAAACAAGCAGACAGATGACAGGTTTTGCACATAAAAGTATCAGTGCTGACAATTCATCACATTTCTTACTGACGAATAAAGTGACATGTTCAGGTCAAGACGAATAAAGTGACACAGTTCAAGACAAATGACATGGAATTCTTCTTCGAGCAGATTTCCTGCAAACAAGATCTGTAAGGCACATGCGGAAAAGTAGAAGTACAAATTGTCATGTGATTTCATAGACAGTACCTCATCCTGGGAACGAGACCAGTGCATAACAATGTTTTTCCATTCAATGTCTTCTAAATTTAGCACGGGAGACTTCACCGGAAATTCGTTTATAGATTTGCCACCAAAGTGTGATTTCCTCAGGTAACACCGATACTGCTGCAATGCTTCCTTGAAAAGCACAAGCAAGCTTTCCTCGTCATGACTATCCAGATTGACCCTCGCCTAGTTACAACAATGTAATGTAAATCATTGATGTGTTCAATCAGCAGAAAACAGGAAAATAATAACCATGAATAATAGCACTTACACGTAAGTTGGACAGGAAGATGTAAAAATGGTGTTTGTCTTCACAATAATCTTCCCATTATGGGAATATATGCACGTAGTCCCTAACAACATTGAAAGCATTGTCTTTTAAACTGGGAATAAATGGAATGGGGTTCCAATCTGCAGGAATTGGCCGTCTCTGCAGTTGGGATAGGTCTTCGGCTGGTGGACTTGCTGTACTTTTTTGCTGGAGTGGCATTTTTCTGTGGTACAGCTGGTGCTATGGCAAATGAAATCGGTATACCTTTTGCTGGAGTGCAGGTCCTGTGTGGTGGGGCTAGTGGTGTGGCCAGTGAAGTATGGGTACAGTCTGCTGGAGTCGGTCCTACGTTTTGTGTCACAGCTCTATCGAACATGGTAAAGAAGAGCAAGCAGATTTTGGATAATAAAATGATGGTTGCGCAGTGCCCACACATGATGAACCAGAGCGCATTAAGAATGCAACTCCCAGCTGTCTCTCGACCATTTCAGGCGGCTGGACGAAGATCCTACGTCTCCTAACCCTTCTTCTTCCTCGTCTGTGATTCTTCCCATATAGAACACTGCACGGGCCGCCGGCCCCCACCGCCTGTGTTCCTCCGCCACCCCCACCCCCCACCCATGTCGAGTTTTCTTCGTTCGGCGAGGCCCCACAACCACCCGAGCCCCTTGGATCGCACCGGCGAACTCCGGCGAGCTCTGAAAAATCGACTGACCCAATTTTGAAATTTAGTCTACTGTGATTTAACTAGTGTGGAATATAAAAGGGGAAAACCATAAGCATTGGGAGTATAGTGTTGAGCGTGCCATGGCGGATCTGAAGGTGCAAACCGAACAAAGGCAACTTTGTAACCAAGACAAGAAATCAGAGTAAAGCAGTGGCGATCTATTTTCTTGCTGCGATAAATAAGTTGAGAAGATACGAAAGAGTACCGCCTCTGGTGCGGCGCCGTGTACGCATCTGGTGAGAATTTGATGGTGCTGCGGTAGCGATGGCTGTCGGCGGCGTGGAAGCAGATCTAGGAGGGTAGATGGTGGCGGCGGGGCGCGGTGGACGAGACGGTCGTAGGAGCGGTGCCGGCAAGGTGGACGACGGCGGGGATGAAGCGAGAGGACGGGATGCAAGGATCTTGGTCCGAAGGCGTGGATGAGAGAGGTCGATCTCTTGTAATGGACGGCGGTGTCGGGGTATTAGCTCCGGCATGGTGGAGGAGGACGGCGGTGGATGTGGTGGCGGACGGCGGTGGACGGAGGAGGGTGGGGTGGAGAGGGTGTTTTGGCGCCCGCGGAGTATGAATGGGGAAAAGGGAGGTAGAGAGAAAGGGGGGAACCATGTAGTCAGGGTGCACTTGTCTCAAATGCGAGGAAATTTACAAACTTAGCCCCCGTTTCAAATTTCTACTACATCACAGCAACATTAGTCGGTTGGGGATAGGACGGTAATCTCGCATACACCAAATATTTGCCGACGAGAGTTTGTTTTTGGCGCCCACCGTGTATGAATATGAATCGGGGAGGGAGTCGATTTAGGCTGAGGGCACACTGTGTTTTGGCGCCCCCCGTGTATGAATCTGGGTGAGAGGCGGTTACGTCACGTTTGGGTGAAATTACAAACCTACGACTATCGAAACCTATAGAAATCCAGCAGATAGGCTTTGCGCGACAGGGATAGGCAGTAGTGATTTCCATCTCGCAGATTTTGGTTTCGGGCGGTTACTGTGACTTTCCCCGCTTCGTTCAAATTTTACCGTGCCAACTCAATTCGAATCCCGTTTGTATTCTTCTATTTTTTTCGGGCGGGATCCATTTTCAATTGGAATTACATTCTATATACATCATTTTTTTTACATATATACTTTCAAAAGCACAACAAAGAATTCTGCTCCTTTATATGTATAATATGATTTACAAATACAACGATCTCGAAATCTTAAGGTTGAATTCAAAAAAATTTAACCAAATTATGTTCTACTAAAATGTAAGGATCAGTCATATCTACATATTAAATAACATAGATGTGCGTGAATTCATATGAGTATGCATGTTTGATAGATCAATTTTGGTTTGAGTATGGATTACATGTATCATCATCTCGAATTCAAATATTTGAATCCGTTTTTTGTTCACTCCTTTCACGCCCATCTCTCTCGCATGCATGCTCCTTCAGGTAGCCATCACTCTCTTTTCTCCACCTCACCCGCACCCTCACTTCATGTTTCTCCTATCCTCGCAAACATGGTCTCTCGACGTCTCCCTTGAGAAGTGTCACACTCTCCCTATCATTATACATTACACGGTTTTCATTATCTCTCACGTCTCTACTGTTCTCTGGTATCACTCGGTACCTAAGCTTTCTTTTTCACCGCCACACACAGTCTCCACTCGTCTTTCACTTTGTCTTTCTCTCTATGGGATTCTCTCACACACCCTATATGTCTCTACATATGACTCATACCACTAAAATTACTCTCTCTCTCTCCTGTAGAGACAACATTTGTTGCGGTCTCTTTTTTGTCTCCATCCCAGACTGACACCAATCAGACAACCCCGACTACCGTCTCCTCTCTCTCTCTCTCACAGACACACACACACAACTCCTTCTTCCACCCCCCTTCCCGACTACCGTCTCTCTCTCACACACACACAAAACTCTTGCTTTCGCACCCCGACTCATATTTCTCTCACAAGCATTTATCGACTAGCTAGCCTCTAGATAGGTTTATACACCCGCACACTCATGCTTCCACCATCGCATACATGTCTCTCTCTCGCTCCTTGTATCTATGTAGCTTTTTCTTCTCTTCTGGAGACACGCCCTCTCGATCGTGCACACACACACTATCGCCTCATTTTAAGCTGATACCTATCGCACACACACTACTTGTGTCTTGGTCACACATGCACTCCGTCCTCCTCCACTCTCCCTCTCTCTCTCACATACATGGGCTTTTTGCAACAACTAGCAAGATGCCATGTGTTGCATGGAACATCAAGATGCATTTGTATGAGTAGTTTATCTTGTGGGGGAAAAGGATGAACGGGGGAAGACCTTATTTGCAAATGTGGAGAGGGGTGTGGGTATCTTTTTGCAAAATTGCCATAGTTTCCTTCCTATCCGTCAGATATAGATCAGATGGCCTATATTGCAGGATGGCAGGCACACGATCATCACTGACAATGCTTTCTATAAGAGTAGGGATAAAAAATAGAGTTGGTGATGATGGTGGGCCTGCCATCCTGCAATGTAGGTCGTCCGATTTATATCTGACGGATAGGAAGGAAAATATGGCAATTTACCCACACTCTTCACCACATTTGCAGATAAGGCCTTCCCTCGTTCATCCTTTCCTCCCACGAGATTTTGATGTTCCGTGCAACGCACGGGCATCTTGCTAGTAAGAGTAGAAATTAGACATATACCACTTCTCGAATCTTGAAACCAACAACATGCCACCCTTATCTCATCAAACCGCCAAAGGAATATATTTTGAGTGAAACATAACCTATTTTTATTATTATACTTATTTCAAAACTAGACTTTTTTTCTATCAAATTGGTGAATATGTATTAATCTACTTTGATCGTGTGGCAACGCATTGGCACATTGCTAGTAGTTATTATAATTTTTTGGACACCAGATAAACGGTGGAGTACATATACGAAGAGAAGAGGCACACGCACGCAGTCGGGCCTCTCGCTGTCTCGCACACATGAGTGTTACATAAAGGCGACGTTAACAAATAAACCCTAAAACCCTAGGTGCATGATTGCTACATTTGCGGGTACCGGGTACGTGGTGGAGCACCTTTGTAGGAGTTGATGGTCGGGACCATAGGTGAACGACTTGGAGCGCGGTGGCTCGCCAGTTGCCACAGACCAAGTAGCCACGTTTAAAATATCGTTTTTTAGCGGGGTTAAGAGTTGTGATTTTAAATGGCACGTTATAAGTAGTAAGTAGTTTTTAGAATGATTGGTATGGAGCGAAAATGGAATTCATAGTACTACGTACCTCCTTGGCGTATGGTTGTATGGGTTTATGTTACGAGATGTTGAACCTGGTAGTTCTGGGGAAAATACTATGGTTTAGATTTAGATGCTGGTTTTCAGTAATCGGAAGGGGAAACCCTTCTTTGATTAAAAAAAACTACTACCTCCATTCTGGTTTACTAGTCCCCATCGTACTTTGGGTCAAAGTTTGTCCATGAATTTTACTTGTAAAATGTGAATGGAAAACAAGATTTTGTTATACCCAAACAAAAAAGGACTGGAGGGAGTGATTGCTCTGACACGGACGCGACCTCTCATAGCGCAGGCATTGAACCGGCGCGCCGGCCAAGAGGGCCGCACTCGCTGCAGGCCCGGCTGAGCACGCCTCCTTGCCGCGTGCAACCAGCTTAAGACTGCCCCGCCTGCCTTCATTGAATCCGCGCGTGTGCCGGCAACACGTCCTTCCGCGAGCCGGCATGCATTTTAGAACACAAAAAATGACTAAAATATAATTAATTTACGCATGGTCTTGACTTGTTGTGCTCGCACTGGTAGCAGCAACTAGTAGAGGTTTTCTTTATTTATAACTCTCCTCACATTTTTTTTGACTTTGAAGTGAATCATGGTTGTGGACATTATGTATGAATGTGCAGATATCTGTGAACATGAGTTTGATGTGGAAGTTGGACTTGGAATGTCGGGCTTGCGCGTGAACTATACCATGTCCAATGCTTTGTCTGTTATTGTTTGGAAAGTAATTGCTATTATTTACATGACCCGAAAAAAAACATTTTGTGCCACATCAGTAGATGCACAGACATCACAACAGGCATGCTGACTGGATAAACATTTGAACCTAGCTATTATGAAGGAAATTTTGTATTGACAACAGTTTTAGATAGCAGGAGACGCCTAGCCTGCTCTGCCTCTGCTAGCTTATTTCTGGCTTCTTCCATCTCTTCTTTGCCTTGGGTGAAGAGAGCATCTGATTGATCTTTTCGCTTCTTCAGGAACTCAGCTACATTCTCAAGGGCTGCTGCATGCTTTCTTTCAGCCTTTACTAATGCCACGAGGACACGAACAGCTGACGAATCCACCTGGCTTGTGTGTAATCCAGCATCATCTGGGAATTTGCACCTTGTGTCTAATCCAGCATCATTAGGGAACTGGCACCTTGTGTGTAATCCAGCCTCATTTTGGAAACATGATCTCGAGGTTGACCATACTTCCCTCCTCGCATGAACTGCATCCTGACATGAAGTTACTTCTTTTTTAGATCAATACTCAGAGAAACCTAGATCCATTTAGTAGAGCCAGATAAACAAAACTCGGAGAAGTGAATTCAAAAGGAAAAGAAATATAAAAACAGACTACATGGTGAGAACACCCACTTCCTACATCAAGTTAAAAACGAAAGCATTAGGACATCGAAGAACACCACGCTTAAGAGAAACAGAAACTACAACATATACACATCGAAGAACACGAGGCTAAACGAAAGTAATTGAAAGGGTGTTACTTACCAAAGCTCGTTTTACAGGTTCGGTGCAGCTCCTCTTTAACTTGCGATGCTCCTTGAAGATGTCCCGAATATCCCGTGTTTGGTCTTCATTGCTCCTCTGCATGTTCACACTCGTGGTTTCAAAATCTCAACATGGCAAGAAAAATACTACTAGTAATACTCGCGCATCTTGTGGGCAACATTAAAGCACTCGTCTGCCATGTTAGAGCATCTCCAACAGAATCGCAACGCGCGGTGCTTTAAAAAAGCGTTTACAGTGCTGAGATCGAGAAGTAGATACTAGAGAGTAGAGGATAGTCCTCAGCATAGAAAGATACAAAAAAGATAATTCAACTACTCCTCGTCGTCCGACTGCTCCTCGGTGATGTCTTCCTCCGACGTCTGACTGTAGGCATGAAGATACCGATCATCGTCGGATCCCAGGGCGACGCTGCTCCTAGCCTCATGTTGAATTGAGCGTCTGCTTTTCGCCTACGCTTGTCCTCGCGATAGGCGGCTCGCTCCTCCCTCCTCTTATCCCTCTCCGCCCTCCTTTGCGCGTAGAACTCGCGCTCGTTGATGATGTCCTGCGGGAAGTGTTGGCACCACAGCGCAATGGCTTCCTCGTCCATCTCAGCGATGCCGAGACGGTGCTCCCGCCTCCGGTTGTCGCGATGATCCTCGTCGGTGCTAAGCCGCGGCAGAGGCACGAGCTCCTGCGCCCGCTCCCGCGTCGGCACGTTGGGGAAGTTCAATGTTCTATCAGGCCACCGGAGGCGCCACGCCGCCGCGTCATATGCGTGGGTGGCCTCGGTGGCGGTGTTGAAATTGCCGAGGCCGAGGCGCATCCCACGGAACCGGATCTCGGGGAAGAAGCCACCGGAGGGCCGCGCGCGGACGCCGCGGTATCCCCAAGTTTCCCGGCGACACGGTGGCATGGTGGCGCAGCGGCGGCGAGGCGAAAAAGAGCGGGGAGAGAGCGGTGGCGAGGCACAGAGCGGTGGCAAGGCACAGAGCGGTGGGAGGGCGTTGGATTTTATAAAGCGCGCCGGACTCCGCGCGCCAAAACTAGCGCACGCCCGGCCACTTTTTCCCGCGCGCGCGTGATCCTTTCCCGATGTCTCTGCTATCTCTACTCTCTTCTCTACGGTTATATTTATTTAATATTTAATATTTATCTCTACTTCATTTACTGTCTACTTTTTTTCTCTATACTTTTTTTCTTGCAATATAGGCCGTCTGATAATATCTGACAGATAGGAAGGAAACAAATGGGAATTTTGCAAAAAGATACCCATACCCCTCTCCAGATTTGCAAATAAGGCCTTCCCTCGTTCATCCTTTTCTCCCACAAGATAAACTACTCATACAAATGCATCTTGATGCGTGCAACACATGGGTATCTTGCTAGTTCTAAAAACCTTTCCATCATTTGCCACACTGCTGGTTGCAGATGAAAAACCTACCCAAGCACAGCGCGATACAGGAGCGACGCACTATTACAAGCTGATATTCTGTTGGACAATGGAGGCTATAAACAATTACTTTTATGGGAACAATAGCACCCAGGAAAATTGAAGGGTAGGTATGATAAAATTTGGAACTGCACATGTACTGCTAAGTGATTCAATACACACATTACCAATCGAGGAGGAGAACAATGGTCGCGGCGGCCTCTTTGAGTCATGGTCGGCAATGGGAGTTAGTTTATTGTCCATGACGGTGGTACTTCTGCGCTTGGCGACGGCTTCCGGGAAGCAGATCCGAGACCGTGGAAGACGATGCCGGGGAAGAGGCTCCGTCTACGACGACGACGGTGGACCGGCTCTAGTGCGGCGTACGAGGTCGTTGATGAGGCAGATGCGCTGCGGTGGACGAGTGCGCCGATGTAAAGGGGAGGAGCACGAAGGCTGCGGTGCCGTGGAGAAGTCTATTTTGCGGTGGGGATAGAAAATGGGGAGTATTCAGGTGTACTACTCTGGGTGCCGGGGTGGGGCTGGCTGGGTAGGGTGAACCTGAAGTTACGAAAACAGCCCTCTACCAAGCGTCGTACATAGGCTTGTTCTGAAGGCTATGATGGTAACTTCCCACTGCTCGAATCAGGGTCGCGGGAGATTTCCCCACTGACCTCAAAATTTTGTGACACTGGACTCCCCGTGTGGCGTGTTGAGTGATTCGGCTAAGCAACTAACGAGTACTAGTAGTAAACTCTGCATATTAGGTTTGACTGAAGTCAAACTTCCTAAAGTTTGACCAAGTTTATATAAAAATATAAACATTTACCATAACAAATATGTATGATGTGGAAGTACATTCAATAATGAATCTAATGGTATTTATTTATTATTGTGTATGTTAATATTTTTTGTTATAAGCTTTCTGAGAGTGTACAAAACTTGACTTTGACCAATGCTAATACGTGGACTTAAATAAAAACGGAGGGAGTACACATTTGTTTTCTTAGTTTGTAGTGAACTAATCATTTGTTGAAATTGTGAAATAAATATATTAGGCTATTGACTTCGAATGTAATGGTCTATACAATTCAATAGTTACATCATTGTCGAATCCCAAGATGTATACAAGGTCTATAGTACTTCACAACATGCTCAAACTCACATAATCCCAGTCAAATGAGAATCTAAATGCATTTCATAGTTATTACTTTGTAGGATGCAACAAAAACAACCAAAACCCTACATCAGCCATTATAGAGGCAACATTTTGGCATATCCCATTGTGTGAATGAAACGTGCAGAGAGAGCTTTTGAAGATGGAGCAGATAGGGCGGGAAAGATTGTATGTATGTGGACAAGAGAGTAGGAGACAAACCGAACGAGACACACACACACACACAGAGAGAGAAAGAGAGAGGAAGAAGTTAGGTCCGTGAGAAAGATGGAGACATGTAATATACGTGATTCTGTATACGTGGAAGGAGAAGAGACAACATGTTTGATGAGAGAGCTGGAAAAACATGGACGAGAGGGGAAGGATCTCCATGGGTTGAGGGATTGACAATTTTGTGCAGGGGAGAGAGGGATTGGTAATTTTGTGCAAGAGAGAGAGGGGGTGGGGGGAGGAGTCAGTCAGCCGTCGTCACATCACCCTGCTTCCAAATGGCCCCGCATTCTCTAGCACGGTGTGGTCTCCGTCTTCGATCTGCTCGATGCCCTCTTTGAAGATTGAGGTGTTGTGCATGTTGGGGTGCAAAGAAGCACAAGCGAGAGTGGTCGCCGTATAACCTTGGATGGGGATGAATTGTGTGCTCGGGGGAGTGTGTGTGTGTTGTGTTGCATGCGTGTGTGTGCGTGTGTGTGTGTGTGTGTCAGATATTGAGCAAAAACAAACCTAAGGAGAGAAATGGGTATTCATGAAGAGATTGCGCGGGCCCTTAGGTGGGCAGGGGCCGAGTGAGGGTGTCAAAATGTGCGCGTTGATGCATATGTTGCATGCGATCATGCGAGGGATGGACGAATCGAGAGAGATGGTTGTTGTGTTAGGATGCTCCTCTCTCTCTCTCTCTCTCCTTCTCTCTCTCTCTCTCTCTCGCTCACACACACACACACACGCAAGTGAACTAGAAGACCGTTCTCTCATGTATACACAACGTATCGGCATCTGTCTACGTCTCGCTCATGCATGATCGTTTGCACATTCACACCTCTCTATGTCTGTATCACACGCACACCGTCTCCACATTGCCCTTCCGCCACAACACACATATGGACACATACACACATTCTCTCTCAGTCACACACACAAAATAAGTATTAAAAAAAACTAGGGCGCACCTAAAACGTCCAAATCCAAATAAACACAAACATGAGCTAAATTCAAATATATGGAAATGTTGCAGCGTCAAGAACTTTCCGAGGAAAAAAAGTTGAGTAATATTCGAGGATTGTTTTCACACACACAAAAAGGTTCGGTGGATGTCCTTCGAGCGCGACACGGTGATGCACCGTTCGATCGACCACGCGGCCGCGGTTCACGCGCTTGCATAGGATTCCGTATCGTGGCTATGGCACTAACTTCAAAAAAAAGCGCTGCCTAAGTCTAATGTTTACGTGTACTAGTACGGTTTTCTTTTAAGTTTGACCAACCTCATATAAAACTAAAGTAAGCTCCCATACGCGCACTCATCAATATGCCGCCGCCGCCGTTGCACATGCCGGTGCCCGCCTGCTCCGGCCAACAATTTCTCGCCCATCATTGCCGTGTCGCCGCCATCCCTGTGCCATGAAGCCGAAGGCTCGCCCGCTCACGTCGTCTGCAGTCCCTCCTCGCCATACCGCTGTGCTGCCAAGCACGCGAGCGGCTGGTGGAGCCACGTCTATGCACGCAGCATACGAAGAGGAGGACGAGCGCGTGCTCCAGCACGCAGGCGAGGAGGAACTAGCGTGTCATTGTCGTCTCCGCCCGCGTAGAGGAGGCGCGCATGGTGGCTGTCGCGGTGGAAGCCGGTCGTGCGTGCGTCGAGCCCGCAAACCGGGTGCGGACGTGGAATCTACCATCGAGACCTTGAATGCCACATGGATCCTGCAATCTGAAGGAGCAATTTGGGTCAGTCGACTCATGTGAGCCATTTGATGCAACATGGATGGCTAGAAGGGCTTCTTCCACCTCTTATGTTGTCTTCTTCCTTCGTTCCGTCGAACTTCTTTCACAAATCAACTGACCCAAATTATACTACTAGTACGAACGTATTAAGTACAGTGGGAACACGAAGGTACGAGCAGTAGTACCAACTGCAAGAAGAACAGTAGTAAGACATAGTACTAGTACTACTCTACGTGCTAAACAGTTCAAATAACGAAAAAGAACATAAACATAGTTCTGCTGGGGCCTCAGCACAACACACCCTTGAAATTAAACTAAGCAACTAGTCAGCTTGACACTGCAGTAGAACCAGCATGAGCGACGGCACTGCCACCTACTCGGAGTCCGAGTCCACGTCCTCGACTTCGTCCTCGTCCCTCTTCCTCATCCTCTTCGCCGACGATTCTTTGCTTGAACCGGACACTGGGCTCTGCTTCTTCATCCAACCCATGTAGATATTTAAACAAAGGTAGGCATTCATTGCTGCGTACAGGATGTGATCTTCATCTAATGTCTTCGACTCCCATGCATGATGAAACTCGTGATGAGGTTTCTTCAGTTTAGCGTACGAAGAATCAATCATGGCTGCTACCAGGGTCAACATTGAAGGTTGAGAGGAGGACACCAGGCTTGCCTTCTGGTGATCGAAGG
Source organism: Triticum aestivum (assembly GCF_018294505.1). Taxonomy (NCBI): domain Eukaryota; kingdom Viridiplantae; phylum Streptophyta; class Magnoliopsida; order Poales; family Poaceae; genus Triticum; species Triticum aestivum. Next base: position 235,581,432 of record NC_057801.1, read on the forward strand.
GCTGGCCTACAAGGAGACCTATCTGACGCAGGACTTCTTTGTCGTTCTTAAAGCCTACAGTAATGAATTTCACTCTTTTGTCCTTGAGGAAGTTCTTAAAATCCTGGCACTTAACGTCGGCCTGGCATATGTGGTAGACCAAGCAAACGTTATGTACGCAAACCTGGATCATGGCGGGCTTCTTCCTCTCTTCGTCCTTTAGATCCTTCTCTCGTCCCACGACTGTGGTGTACTCAACATCTAGCCCAGCGACCCACTCATCCATTGAACTGTTGAACATGCGTAGGAAGCGAGCAAGCCATGCTTTGACCGTCGTGGATCCACGTGTGTAGATGATGATGAACTGATCGCCGGTGATGGCTCTAACCTGGTACTCAGCGGCGACCATGGAGATTTGGGAGGCCATGGATTTTGGAGGAGGGTTAGGAGACGTTGAACTATTGTACCCCGCAAAAACTGGGAGCGAACTAATGTGAAAGGACAGGACGACTGGGAGCAAACTGTTGTGAGGTAGAAGACGGGGACGAGTAGGGCGTGCGAACGGCGTGGGGTTGCTGGCTTGCTCGGTGGATAAACGGCTGCAAGCCCCCAAAGAGTTCTCGATAACTATGCGGGACCCACTAGATGTCATGTCTACTAGACCCATATCGTAGGCCTGACAGTATAACTTCTGCCTGTTCGCACGCCATGTCGGCGCGTGGATGTAACTTCACTTAATTCTGTCAACCGTCGCGCCTCCCACGACCTTCGCCTCCCTCGCGCGGTCGCGCCCTTTGAGACTTCGACCGGCTAAAAATGAGCAATTTTTTTGCCTACTCCGCATGCATGATACTCCCTCTGGTCCTTTTTACTCCCGTCAACCGTTTGCAAAGTGTTTGACCAAATATATACTTTTTTTAAACACCACCTTATATTAATTAACCAGCCACACTAGTACACTCATTCGATACAATATTCACCACACAGGGCGATACGTTATTTACAAGAATACCATCTAATCTATTGTCAAAGCTATACATAGCGATTAAGTGTGCCACCTTATTGGTCGAACGGCTAATCTTTAACAATTGAAGATTGTTGATCAACTTCGGGATGCTCAATGCTTTCATCTTCAGGTCACGCATAGCAGACCTGTTATAGTCCCCCGATGCAAGAGACTCTACCACAAAAGCGCAATCAGTCTCTAAAATTACAGGATTATGAAGAGAAATACCTATGTAGAGACCGACAATGCAAGCCCTAAGCTCCGCTTCCTCCACGCTTTGACAGGCATCAATGAAATCCCACGACCAAATTTATACTAAAAATATCAATATCTACAATACTGATTATAATGAGTATAAGAACTATGTTTTATAATGAGTGTAAAAATATTGATTTGACATTGTGAATGTTGATACTCCCTCCGTCTAGGTAAGTCATCTTAGGCTGTGCACCGTGACCAAGGAGGAGGGGAAACGAGAGACATTAATGTTTATTTGCTAATTAAATAGTATTGCATGCAATGAACTAACCACTGCATGTCATGTTTGATAGTCTCAGGTCATTAAAAGCATGCACACCCTCATCTCTTATTGGTTGATATGTCAAGAAACAAGAAACGAGGTAGAAGTTAATGCACCGCGCCTACGTGTTTTGGGATTATTTGGTTTTCGTAAGATGACTTACACACCTAGCTATTAGAGTTCCACTACCTCCCTTCTAGTTTAAAGGGCTCGACTCAAAAATTTCACCTACTCTTAGCAAGATAGTAGAGGCGGTGGAATAGTTTTTGAAGTCTGCAAAAGTACTCAACTAATGCTGTCGTTCTTCACAAAAAAAATGTGTTTACCAATGCATGCATGAACACTAGTTAGTCTAACCCCCCCTCTCTTCTTTAATTCTTTGCCACATCAGCATGTTTGCTAACAGCTAAGATACCACCATGATGGCCAGCCTTAATCATCGCATGCAATAATTTAGTGCACCTTGAAATATGAACATGTGTGGGGCGTGTATATTTTTAGTGACTTGAGACTATACCTAGCCCGGCATGCAAGATGACTTATTATGCACCGTTCCCCATACCTGCAGGAAGCCCGTTCGTCTCCAAATCTTTTCCTCTTCATGTGTGGAAACAATATGCCTGCCAAACTCTCCTTCTCCCTCCAGCGGACCCACCACTCCACCCCGTGTGAAAAAATCTGCATGCATGACTCTCCTCCCCCCCCCCCACGCTCGTCCAATCCGTTATGACCAGCAATATTTCCACCCCTTCGCTCCCCCATAATTTACTCCAACAAATATGCCCACGTAGCTTTTACTTAACTTCAGGTGCATTGGGTCACTGACATACGGGCCCGGCAGTGTACTGGCCCACATGTCAGTGATGCAACTGGACCTGCAGTTAAGTCAGTGCAGCTCAGTCCATATCTTACGTAGGTGTGCCATTGCTCACTATAAATACTGCACCTCCCACGACATCGCTATATCCTCCCCCTAACGTTCATGTTCATCGCTATCTCCTCCCTCTACCTCTCACGTCGACCACCATGGCATCTCCCCTCCCAAGCCCTAGGAGCCCCTCGCTGCACCGCGCGGACGGTCACGCGTCGCCTTTCCGTTCCTCGCCGCCACTAGTCGAGGAGGAGCGTTCCGCTCCTTGCCGCTATGCGACGCGTCGCCGTTCCATTCCTCGCCGCCACTAGTCGAGGAAGACGCGTCGGTGTTCCGCTCCTCGACGCGATGCGACGCGTCGCCGTTCCGTTCCTCGCCGCCACTAGTCGAGGAGGACGCGTCGGTGTTCCGCTCCTCACCACGATGCGTCGAGGTGGACGCGTCGGCGTTCTCAATCTCGCTGGCATGTGCGTCGGAGGACGCGTCAGCTCCCCGCTACAAGGAGAACGCCGCGCCGCCCGCCGAGCCCCCCAGTCTTGAGGAGCTTTTGAAAGAAATGGATGTTGCCTTGTGAGAGGCTTTGCCTCTAGTAGAGCGCGCCAAAATAGAGGCGGAGAAGAAGGCCGAGGAAGAGAAGCACACCACGCAACAAGCTTTCTAGGAGATCTATGTCACGTCCGAGAGAGTCAATCAATTGGTTCTTTGGCAGAAGGCTCGTGCGAGGGCCGTGAGAGTGGCGGAGGACGCCTGTGCCGACGCCCTGAGTGCAGTCGGGCCCAAGCGCCTCATCTACGCTTGGCAGTACGTGGACCGGGTGCACGCTTCCAGCCAGGAGGAGTACCTGTTGGCGCCGGATCACCACACCGGTGAGATCGCGCTCGCCCGCCGGCAAGCCGCCAATCATCACCTCGTGAGTTGCGAGGCTGAGGAAGAGGCGTTGTGTCAGCGCGCTGGCAAACGGTCGCGCACCAGGGCACTCGTGGCGCGCCGCAAGCGCTCTTGCCAGCGCCGTGGCTTTTAGGAGGAGTATAATTTTTGTTTCGTAAGGCGATCTCATTAGTTTTGGCACGCAAATGATAAATCTCGAACGTTCAGGAATTTTTAGCGTCCTTAATTAAGTATGTAAAAGGGAAAGTTTGTAAATGTTGTGTATTATTACGCATTTTGCAAGTACGTGCATATAGCACAAACTTTACTATATACTATCGGACTACACGTCTCTCTCGATATATGCATGCAGACTGTGCTAGTCCCTCCGTCCAGGTCAATAAGTCATCTTTGGTTATGCACGGTGACCAAGAAGGAGGGAAGACTTGTACACCTAGACGGAGGGAGTGCTACTATTACTTATGTACGTGCAAATGCACGTTTGAACATTATGATGCGGTTTTTGTAAAAGTGGAAAAACAACACTAGTCAAGCTTGTGAAACGATTCAATGCAAAACAAATGCAAAAATGCTCGTTTGATTTTTTACTTTTAGCTTCCTTCTTTGTGGTTATTTCTCTGTGCAACGTGACCAAGGAGGAGGAGAAAATGAGAAACGTTAATGTTTATTTGCTAATTAATAGTATTGCATGCATTGAACTAACCACTGCATGTCGTGTTTGATATCTCAAGTCATTAAAAGCATGCACACTCTTTATCTCTTATTGGTTGATATGTCAAGAAAAAAGAAACGAGGTAGAAGTTAATGCACGATGCCTAAGTGTTTTCGGATTATTTGGTTTTCGTAAGATGACTTACACACCTAGATGCACTGCTCCTAAGTGTTTTGAGTAACATTTTATCAGTTAAATATTTGGTCAAAATTTAGCACAAATTACAATGGTGAGGAATAAACCAGGACGGAGTAGTAGTTTAGAAGCCCAAATAAATTAGTGAGGCGCCTTATTGTTACTCTCCACTTTGACTAATCTTGTGGGAAAAGCTGGGGAAGCCGCCAAAAGAACTGGCCCTAGGAGTAGTAGCTACGGATCGAGCATGGGAGATGAACAGGAGAAAGTAAATGCAGAGAGATGAAATGCAAAAAAGACAGAGGGATGTGATGGTTGCTTGTCCGTTTATTTTACCAGGCCATTTATTACTGGGAGTGGTTGGGTTTTATGATATGACGGCTTTACTGCCGCGCCACGAGCGGGGTGAGAGGTGAGACTCCCATGCAGCGCCGCCCTCTACACTTGTACTACATCGGTCGTGGTTTATTAGTCCCCCGTTGAATTTGACTGAAGATTTAACAGACAAAATGTTAGTGCATGTCAACAAAAACAATATCGTTGGATTCGTATTTGAACAAAGTTTTGAATGATATAATTTTAGATGACATGCATCAGTATTTATCGTACTATATATAATGTTAGTTCAATTTTTTGGTCATACTAATCTATAGTAGTAAGGTGCCCGTGCGTTGCACCGAAGAGTGAAATGCATTGATCGGGGAGTTGTTTATTTTGACAAAGGATGTGGGGGTCATCTCATGTGTAACGGGTATCGGTAGGTTTCTTCGGATATTATGTCATCTCTAAAGCTCGCAAACATCCGGGTGAAATAGATAAAAAGGTATATTTTGCAAACAAAAGTGTTCAACTGTTCAACCTGCATCCAAAACTTGTGAAGAAATAACACTTATTGTGCTTTGCAAGAAATGATCTTTAAGAATTAGTTTTTGAGTATCGATTGTTATACATGTTGGCTACAGATGACATGGCACTTTCTTATAGTCAACAGTTGGCTATACTATTAACTAATATTAACCATGCCCTTATACACCTAGACGGAGGGATTAAATCAGGATGACTTGCAAGGGGGTAGAGGAGATGTAAGAAATGGTTCATCGTAAGTCTTTCACCAGTACTGTAGTAAAAATTCATACATGGAAGATTCTAGACTAAACCATAAACGGATACACTTTTATTCATGTGCGATACTCCAATAGAGCAAGATCCTGCATGGAAGTCTCCACATGCTTAGAGAGCGAATTACATTGAGCGAAGACTAATGATCAACATTTAACTTGATAATGCGTATTTTTTAGAAGAACAGGGAGGCTCCTCCCGGTTCCATTATCAAATGAAACCCAAAGTGTCTTACATCAGCTCACTGAGAGGAGCAGTTCAAAGGAAGGACTGCGACGAAAGCCACTCAAGTTTAACGACAAGCTTACAGAATCAAAAGCGGCAAAGACACGCGCCATAAGCGCCCACACACACACTACATGTTTTCTAAGTGCACTTGATAATGCGTATGTCCAGGTGAACCTCCTTGGAGTCCCCGTGCACCGAGTCAGCGGGTAATGGATAGAACGGATGCCATGGGTTTTCCAAGTCCACATTGGCGGGATAGTCCCAGCTCCTCAGATTCCAAGTCTGTCCGATGAGGCCGGTTTCGCCGCCCACGTGACCCTGAGGGGTAGTAACATTGACCTTGCACCCGTACATCTGCCTCATGTCAGTGTAAGCATTAGAGGCGACGCCCCTGATGCACGCTACAAAGACAGGGTGGCGGCCTGTGCGGGCCTCGCCGGTGACCACGATCAAGAGGAAGACGTTGTCGTCCTCCTCCGAGACTAGCAGGCGGTGGTGATCCTCCAGCGACTCCGGCATGGTGAACCGGTAGCACGTGTCGTACTTGATGTTCTCCGCCAAGGGCCAGCAGTGACCGCTGCACCCATCCATGAGGTGATGCACCATGTCCGCCGGCGAGCCACAAAATGGCATCGGGCACTCATAGCAGTGGACGAAGGGCTCCTTGGAGGCATCGACCAGGGCATCCATGAAACGGGAGTGGCTGTAGGGGACGTTGCGCTAGTTGAATATGTGAGCAAGTTACTACGAGATTTAATCCGAATAAGCACAAAATAAATCATGACGGCTATAACAGAGATGAAACTAATCATGTGGACTAGCATAGTAGTAGGATACGGAGTAGAAACATGAATTCTACCACGATTTTGAACAGGAAGGACAGAAACACATATGGTGCAACGGGAGCAGCACCGTTGGCGTTGAGGTTGTCGCCCATGTCGTTGAGGAAGAGGTTGTCGAGGTTGGGGAAGAAGTCGTCGTCGGTGAAGTCGTGGCTGCCAGCAGTCAGGAGAGTGCGCTCCCCAGATTTCAACAGCGCCCGCCGAATGGAGTGCGGGAGGGAGTGCCTGTAGGGGACGTTGCGGCCGCCGAATGGAGCGCAGGAGTAGCACACGAAGCAGTAGATGGTGTCCTTACTAGTACTCCCTAGTCTCTATCTATCTATATCTATATATATCTACTCTTATAGAAAACCAAGTTGGTGATGATGGTGTGACGTGCAATGCACGGGCATCTTGCTATTTTTTGCATATAAGTCCAAACACCACGTAGACACGGTCTTTGAGCACGGTTCGTAGTCGTTCCACGATCGGGCATCGAAGTTTGTAACTATTCTAGATTAGAATATACTACTCCTCCGGTGCTAGTAGTAGAGCAGAGTCCTACTCTACTAATCCACTCTAGCAAGCTAGGGCGTAGTACAGTAGTAGGGACTGTACGGAGTACCAGTACTGTGATCACTCAAGCAAGTTGACTGGCATCGATATGACCCTACGCTGCTGGTATGTGTCTCGTAAGTCAAGGGGCGTGCTGTAGTCATCATCACCTGTCCACTTCCCGCAGCACATATTCGCTTCTCCATCTTTGTCCGCACATAATCTCATCCAAACTTCCATCCCCGCTAAGGCGCCTCCCCCCTCATCCAAAACCCAAGCACTAACAATGGCAGAACCGAGCAGCGTCCACCGAAAGAGTGGCTGGAATTCGCTCCCCACAGAGGTAATCAAGCTCATTGTTTCACGTGTGGACAATCTCAGTACCATGCCGCTCGCCGCGTGCTCATCGGGGCTGTACCGTTTACTCAAAGCCCTCAGGCCAGAGCTTTTTAAACCAGCTCCTTGCTTGCTGATGCCGCTTGATCTTCAGAAACGGCGTGTCACGCAGCATAACGATCGTAGGGTGGCGTGCATCAACCCCCTTCACTGCGATTCGATCCCCGTCAGCCTCAGCTACATTAACGGTATGTACTGGGTCAGCATGAACACGTCTTGGATGGTGCTCGTCGATGGTCACGGCAGCTGGATGCTCGTGGAGGTCTACACCCAGCGATTGATCCCCCTTCCTTCGATTAACACTGCACTGCTTCGGTACCGCGGCCCAGAATACTCAGAATCTTACAGTAGCCAACATGATACCAAGTTTGATTTACTCAAGGTTGTAATCTACCAAGTGCCCACAAGATCTGGGAATTATAAAGATTTCAGGCTAATTGCATTCTTCAACCGCGGTCTCGCCTATCTGACAGGTCACTGCGGTAAGTGGATAAATCTGCACGTCCATCACAGGATCATACATCCTCCATGGTTCTCTGATGCCATTAAACACAAGGGCTTCATTTACGCTGTCGACTCCTTCTATGGCTGGACGTATTGCTGGCCTACTCCAGTCATCGCCACAAACGGCTGTTACAGCAGTATGTTACTTTCCTATGATATCATGATGGCTTGCTTATATTACTGTCAACATTTACTGAAAAAATATTCATGCTCATAACATGCTGTTCTTAAGATTGACTAAATCAAGAGCCCTTTTTATTTGACTCCAACTTGATATGATGTTGTAGGCCGCCTGGTGTCCCTACCCTTCCTAATCCCAGAACCTTTCAAAGAAAAGCGGCATGGCAGTTGCAGGTGGTTCCTGGCTCGATCAGACGATGGTGAAAGATTGATGATTGTTCGCATGTACGGGATGTGTTGTTTCGCGGAATACAATCACAATCACTTCAAGGTCTTTGAGCAGGATCCCAGCTTCTTTGGGCCTTTAGGAATTTTTGACTGGAGGCTGGTAAGTAGCCTTGGCACACGCTCTCTGTTTGTCGAACTGAATTATCCAATTAACCAGGAGATAACCGACGGCAAGGATCATGATGGCAGTGCGGTTTCGTTCAACAGGCAAAACTGTGTGTAAACAGTGTACCATGCGTCTCTGCATGCACCATACCTTGATATGTGCCGCCACGCTCTGCAGCCCAAAGTAGGAGAGAGGGTCGCAAGTATCATACTTCGACCTGCTGGCTGGAGTTTCCCCCGTCAGGCACCCATCTGGTTCAAGCCGTCAGCCAATCTCCACAGCTTAATAAATAGTAATGTCTAACTAAGCCAGTTAGTTAGATGCGTACACTTCTTGTAGTAGGATCTTTATTTAGTTTGATGCATACACTTGTTCTTTTTTGGTAGCCCTTTTGTAATGATGGCTGATGTTTGGTTTGGAAGAGAGAGCTGTGTCTTCACTCTTCTGGCCTGCTTACTGTTTCTATTGCACCCCCAGCCCTGGTTGTTGCTGCTGCTGTTTTCAATGTACAATCAGTAGTATATTTCGTCTGTTGGTTGAATATAAATGTGTTGTTAGAACGACAAACACCATGTTTTGGAAGTCCTTGCACGGTTCGATCCTTTAGTGCCCCATACCGTACATAGCTCATACTATTTTTCGTACGGAACACATTTTCCACTTGTTGATAACATGCAGCCCACTGATGAAGGCCCAATAGAGAAGCCCATAATTAACTGGAAGGGACGCTCTCACATGAATGCGGCCCAGGTACATGCTCATGGTCCCCTAAACATAAATAAGTAAATAAATAAATAAAGCTAAATGCTCATGCACCAGTTCTTTGGGAAAATAGGTAGCCCAGTATTTCTTTTTGAAGAATACCCAACCTAGGCCTATTTGTTTTCTCTGAATTACTGGGCTGCAAATCTTTCAAGACGAGCAAATGGGGTATTAGTTTTTTTTTGAATTTTGTTCTTCACTGATATCTTATACGTATTTCATTGGATTTAACATGACATAGTACTAACTTATTTTTGAATTTGTTTTAGTATGTCTATTAATTTTTGGATTAAGAATATTTCGTTCCCCAGCAAAAATTTCCCACATATTTAGTTAATTTTTTGACCCTGGTACTGACCAGAAAATGGCCGGCAATTCTAAAAATGGAAAACGGGCTGCAATAAATTCCATATGAATTAGAAAATGAGTAAAAGTTATAAAAATAATAGCAAATGGGTTGTACACGCCACAGATTTCGAGGCTGACTTGTTTACGCAAGGCTTTGTAAGTGAACACACGATTCTAGCCGCCGTGCTTCTTCAATCTCTGGTCTTCCTGCTCCATCCGCCTAAACTAGCACCGGCGGGACTGCCTGCTCCCTCCTCTTGTGGCCCGCTGTGATGCCGCACAGGCTTCCCCGGCCCACCCTACTCCCTCCGCTGGCCTGGCCGCACGCAATCAACTGCCTCCTTATTACGCAAAAAAAATGATTCCTCACACTGACATCTGGGGCGCACCGGTTGGGAGGCTGACCTGTGGGCCTACTACGTTGACGCGTACGCAAGGCTTGTCAACTTATTTAACAAACGATTCTAGTAGCAGTAATCGTTGGATTTGAATCGAACGGTCCTGCTGCTTCTTCAATCGCTGCTCTTCTTGCAACGGCTGCCCAAACCAGCGCCGGGGAGACCGCCTGCTCCTGCCTCCAGTGGCCGGTTGTGCTGCCGTTGAGGCCTCATCGCCCCCTACTACTCCCACCGCTAGCCAGGCCCTGCGGCGATGGCAGCCTCACACCGCAGCCGAACCAGTGAACCCTGGTACTCCTCTCCGCGTGGGCATCCACTGCCACGTCTTCCCCGGCTCCGCGTCGTCCCCTTCCTAGGCCTCGCCATCGTCCACCACCTTGGTGCTCTCGGTGCGGCGTGGTCAATGTGGTCAACGACATTCCATCGGGAGAGCACTGTACGTGTAGAGGCTGACAGCTGGGTCCATGGCCACAGCCCAGTTTTTTTTGTGATTTGCCAAGTAAGTTGCTTTGTCAGGCCTGTTGGGCTGCAAATCTTTCAAGACGAGGAGAGCTTTCAATCGGCTGGCCGAGAAAATGGCCCATCAGTAATGAGAAATGGGTTGTACATTTTTAAAACACATCAAACCGGCAGTTAGTTTCAAATATCTTTTTTTTCATTTCGAGATTTTAAATTACATTAATTTTTATGCGTGGAGAATTTGTTGGATTTTATATTGATATACATTTATTTTTTAAATCAGTTTGAATGTGAGTCGAAACTTCGGGATTAAAAACAGTTCGGACCGCACCGAAATATGCAAAATTTCGTATAAGTTTTTAACCGTGGCCACAATATGGGCTGTAATGCTAACAAAAAGAATATGGGCTCCAAAAAAACCTTAAGAATTAGCAAATGGGCTGTAAATTATTAAAAATAATGGCAGATGGGCTGTATGCTATTTTCCACAGATTTGAGGCTTTCCTAAAAAAAGATTGACGCACAAGCAGTGACTGTTGGATGGCCATCCAATGGCCGTCATGCTTCTTCAATCTCTGCTCTTCCTGCTCCAGCCGCTCAAACAAGCGCCGGCGGGACTGCCTGCTCCCTCCTCCCCGCGGCCGGTTCTGACAGCTCGGACCCACCAGTTATATCTCGTACGCAAGGAAGTGCCTCCTTATTACGCACAAGAAAATGAATACTCCCCCTGTTAGCTGGGACCCAGTATAGTGGCAGGCTGACTTGTGGGCCTACTAAGTTGACGGGGACGAAGGGCTTTGTCAACTTAGTCAATATGCACGATCCTAGCTCCAGTGACCGTACGATGTCCATCCAACGGCCGTAGTGCTTCTTCAACCTCTGGTCTTCTTGCTCTAGCCGCCCAAACCAGCGCTGGTCGTGCCTCATGCTCCTGCCTCCCGTGGCCGGCTGCGATGCGGCGGAGGCCTCACCGCCCCCTACTACTCCCACCGCTGGCCAGGCCATCCCTCTACTCACCCACACCCCCTGTTATTCTGTGGCGACGGCAGCCTCACACCGCAGCGAACCAGTGAACCCTCGTACTCCTCTACGCGTGGGCATCCACTGCCGCGTCTTCCCCGGCTCCGCGTCGTCCCCTTCCTAGGCCTTGCCGTCATCCACCGCCCTGGTGCTCTCGGTGCGGCGTGGTCAACGTGGTCAAGGAACGGCTTCTATCGGACGTGGACTGTACATGGAGAGGCTGACAGCTGGGTCCATGGCCGCAGCAAGGAAGTGCCTCCTTATTACACACAAAATAATTATTCCTCCACCTGACAGCGGGGACCCACCGGACGGGCCACCATATTTCACGAAAAAAATGTTTCCCCTCTGACTACTGGGACCCACCAGATACACCTTCGCACGCAAGGAAGTGCGTCCTGGCAAAAAAACGATTCGCCCCCCTGACTGCTGGGACCCACCAGCTACATCTTCGCACGCAAGGAAGTGCATCCGGGCAAAAAAAACGATTCGCCCCCCTGACTGCTGGGACCCACCAGCTACATCTTCGCACGCAAGGAAGTGCCTGACAGTCGGGACCCACCTGGTCGAAGCGTACGTAGCGTTGTCATTCTGGTCACGAATGTGTACGTACATACTGGTCGATGTAGAGGCGCGTACGTGTCGTAGATGTAGAGGCACGCACGTGTCATAGTAGAGGCGCGCACGTAGCATGTACACGTACGTACAGTGGCGAGGGTGCAAGAAAGAAAATACGGCCACGTACGTACATACAGGCAGGGTCTCTAACGCCTATCGCGCATACGTACACGGAACGGAGAAACAGCGTCGTCGTCGTGTTCATGGGGAGCCAACCGGGTGGGTCAGAACGGAATGCGTGGTCGTGTTCATCTCCACCGCTGACCTCCTCCAGCCTCCACGGGCTCCTGTTCATCCAGCCTCCACCGCATGCTACTCCACCGGCTACTGTTCAACCACCCCTCCACGGGCACCCCTCCATCGTCTACTGTTCATCCAGCCCTCCACACCACGGGGTCCTGTTCAACCACCCCTCCACGGC
>NC_057801.1:235594008-235621533 GCF_018294505.1 Triticum aestivum
CTCACTGTTCATCCAATCGATCGGCTTCAGTTAGCAGCAGCAGCGAAGGAGTCACTCCATCGGGTTCAGTTAACAGCCATCGATCGATCGCTCGGGTTCAGTAACGCGTAGCCTGCAGTGCAATCGCTCGGGTTCAGTTAGAGCCCAACGCCTCGTTCGGCTTTAGTTAGAGCCAACGCCGCGCACGCACGCGTGTACGTACGAGAGAAACGCGCATCGCTCCGCCCCCGACCTCCCACCGTAACCGGCAAGTCCCTGAAATTTTCCTCCCCCTCGCTTCTACCACGGGTTTTTCCGTCATGGACGGCCCAAAGAATGTCATGCAGCTACGTCTCCGGCCCGCCCAGGATGAAAAGCCCATTTTCTGTCATGATTTTTTGTCATAGAAGTAGGAGCCACCACATCTATGATGATACCGGGTTTTGTCACAATTATCGTCATAGAAGTGTCATATGTATGACATAATTTTTTTTCGTTCGGCCCAAAATGTCACGGATGTGTGTTTTTCTTGTAGTGATCTAAGCATGCCATATATTACATCAAAAGCTGGTGAGGATAAATCTATTTCCATAACTCGGAGAGGGTTCGCATGATTCACTATCAAACAAAAGTAGCAAGATCCGCCCACACAGGACAGTGCACTAGCCCTAAGATGGTTTGATAACACACATCGTTCTGGTAATTAAACACAGGGCAATGCAAACTACCCTGAAGGATTAGCGCGACCAACTATTTCTTGTCATCGATCTCTCGGGCAATGACCACGGCACGGACAGCGGCATGGGAATCGATTTCTGGGGTGATGTCCACAGAAATGACCGCGACATCAGAATCGATCTCTGGGGCGATGTCCACAGGATGGACAACGGCATCGGAATCGATCTCCGGGGCGATGCCAACAGGACGGGCCATGACATCGGAATCATCAAGGACAACCACCGGCACCTGCACAACCCTAACATATTAGCGAGCACATTGCAAATAATCAAAAAGCAAGCACATTGCAAATAATCAAAAACCACAACTATGGTAATAAGCCATTATTTTTTACCTGGTGCAGCTCATCGGGGGATCTCATCCCTCCGGGGGCCATCTCCTCGTCTCGATGGGGGCCATCACCTTCCCAGTGGAATACTCCTTCTCAACGGCGACTATCTCCACAAACTCGGTCTTGAGCCTCACATAGGTGGCAATCAGAGTTCCTGGGGTAGGCACGGTGGGCCCCTTGCTGTTCTTCCAACTTTCTTTGAGGAGTTCGTCCGCCAACGTCCTCAACTCTTTGGCCAGTGCTTGTTTCCTGGAGTCCTTCGTCTCCATGGGTTGGCCCGCCAACATGGTCAACTCGTTGGTCGGTGCTCGCTTCCTAGAGATCGCTGTCTCCATTGGGTTGTCCACCGGCAACTCTTTGCCTAGTGCTCTAGGATCCATCAATGAACTGACAAACAAAAAGCAATCGAAAGGAAACCACAATCGCAATGAAAATGGGAAAAGAATAGGATGTGAGAATTGGTTGGTGCTTTGCAAAAAGAAGATTATTGGAATGAAAATATAGCAGCATAACTGATTCGCCCACCTTTCCTTCGTCGGTAGAGAAGAAAAATGGCAGAAGTGAGTAGCCTGGAGTGAGGTTTTCTTCAAGAAAGGGAATAAAGGGCTTGAACGAGTGTTCTAATGAAATGATGGTTGCTTCGTCAAGTCCAACTTGGAGGCCACCTTACTACTGCTGGTAAAGGTGTGGGTTTTGTGATATGATGGGTCATGACGGCCACACCGGGGTGACAGGTGAGTCTCGACTGTAGCACCTCGCTGTGATTTGGTGGATGGCACGCGGGCCCGGATGCTTCGAAATGTCATTAACTTGATTTTAGTCTCTTTAGTATTTGGATCCAAGCATGGATGAGGCTAACAAGTTTTAGTCCCACTACTTTTAGTCATGAGACTAAAACGTATCCAAGCACTCTCTCAATATTGTGCACCGCGACCAAGGCGGAGAGGAAAACGAGAGAACTACGTAATTAATGCATGAGTTTAATTAGGGTAGTTTTGTAAAGTACGAGATACATTCCTCCAATCGCAAAATGCCTTGGTTCATGAGATTTGAGATTTGAGCCCTATAAACCGGAAGGAAGGGGGTACTGCACATGGTATAGTCTAGTCACTTGTTTTTTTAGCCAAAGTCTAGTCACTTGCTGAAATCTCTAGAAAGGCAAATACTCCTTTCCGGTTTACAGGTCTATACTACTCCCTCCGTCTAGGTGTGTAAGTCATCTTACAAAAACCAAATAGTCCCAAAACACTTAGGCGCAATGCATTAACTTCTACCTTGTTTCTTGTTTCTTGACATACGTATCAACCAATAAGAGATGAGACGTGTGTGTCGGTGTCAAAACCGGCGGATCTCGGGTAGGGGGTCCCGAACTGTGCGTCTAGGCGTATGGTAACAGGAGACAAGGGACACGATGTTTTTACCCAGGTTCGGGCCCTCTCGATGGAGGTAAAACCCTACTCCTGCTTGATTGATATTGATGATATGGGTAGTACAAGAGTGGATCTACCACGAGATCAAGGAGGCTAAACCCTAGAAGCTAGCCTATGGTATGATTGTTGTAATGGCTGTTGTCCTACGGACTAAAACCCTCCGGTTTATATAGACACCGGGGAGGGCTAGGGTTACACAGAGTCGGTTACAATGGTAGGAGATCTACATATCCGTATTGCCAAGCTTGCCTTCCACGCCAAGGAAAGTCCCATCCGGACACGGGACGAAGTCTTCAATCTTGTATCTTCATAGTCTTGGAGTCCGGCCGATGATGATAGTCCAGCTATCCGGACACCCCCTAGTCCAGGACTCCCTCAGTAGCCCCTGAACCAGGCTTCAATGACGATGAGTCCGGCGCGCATATTGTTCGGCATTGCAAGGCGGGTTCCTCCTCCGAATACTTCATAGAAGATTGTGAACACCAGGATAGTGTCCGGCTCTGCAAAATAATTTCCACATTCCACCGTAGAGAGAATAATATGTACACAAGTTCAATCCGCTGACGTATTTTGTGGCATGAAGTCACACCACCACCAAGCCTTTACTTGAATCGTTTTTTATTATACCACCTCAGCGCGTTTAGCGAAGCGGTTTCCTTGGCACGTCTTGTCGAAGCAGAGATCGTGTTCCCCTTATTCCGGGATTCTCATCAATACGGACGTGGGTAACCCAACCGTGCCCGTCGCCACGCCTCCTCTGTCGGAGGCGAGTCCCGAACGGTCATGGGGACGGCTCTTGGTATTCTCCCTCTTTATAACGGGACCAAGGCTTCGTTTCTTCTCTTCAACCTTTAATCGAATCTACTCCTTGCTCCGAGTTCCAACACCCAGAGCCCCAGATTCGAGCGCTTCGGACCTTCAACAATGTCCGGCTCCGACCTTCAGGGCCGGTGGATGCCCTCCTCCGTCACGGAGGAGGACGTGCTAAAGCTGCGAGAGGCCAAGTACCTATCCTACGAAATTTCGCATAGGTTGCCCATCAACGGGCAAGTCATTCCCACCCCCGAGCCCGGCGAGTATGTCGTGTTTGTGCCCCACCTCCGTCGGAGCTTTGGCTTCCCGATGGATCCTTTTGTGAGAGGGCTCATGTTTTACTACGGGTTGGAATTCCATGACTTGGCTCCGGAGTCCATCCTCCATATTTCTTCATTCATCATCATCTGTGAAGCCTTCCTCCGCATCACCCCTCACTTCGGCCTGTGGCTGAAGACCTTCAATGCGGAGCCGAAGATGATCGAGGGGCGTCAAGCAGAGTGCGGCGGGGCGGCCGTAAGCAGGAGGGACGATGCCCCGTGGCCCAAGGGCTCCTTCCAAGAGGAGCTCGGCTTGTGGCAACAGGAGTGGTTCTATATTACCGCTCCCAGGGGCAGCAGGCAGAAGCCGCCGCCCGTATTCCGCTCGGGACCTCCACGATGATTGATGTGGTGGGTCAACCAAGGGCTCAACTGGGGGCCGTCAAAGGACGTGCCCCTATTGCAGGGCCGGATTCGAGACCTCCAAGCGAGGGAGATCGATCTGGTCGTGGTGATGCAGGTCATGCTGATTAGGCATCTCCTGCCCTGCAAACGCCGTCCTCTCCGGCTATGGGAGTTTAATCTGGAGGGACCACGGATTCTCCAACACTTCATGGGTACGACACCCGTGGAGATGTACAAATTGTTCTTCGAATCACGGGAGGTGTGTCCGGAATTGACCGAGGACGCCGGCCTAAGCTGCAATCGCCCGGATACTCAAGTAAGTAGCTCTGTGTTCGGACATACCGTTTGTTTGCCTTTCTACAATTCGCCATTTAACCCGTTGTCCTTTAACAGGAGTGGATAGAGCAAGCAAAGCTGATACGGTGTCCGGCCCCCCACCCAGAGACCGCGCCGGATCCCGTGCTGGTCAGGATGCTGGAGGTTGCGCCTTCAGAAGAAGGCGAAGGGGAAAATAGAGGAGCTACCGCCTCACCTAAGGAGGCTCTTGAAAAAGGAGGGATCGAGAATCCCTCCCTCCCAGGGGAGAATAGGACCGCCTCCGAAGACCCGGAGGCCAAAGCCCCTAACCGGGGGAAGAAATCTTCACCAGAGAGTCCTGCGTCCGGGGAGGCCCCGGCCGCACAGTCTCTCCTAAAGAATCAGCCCTCCAGCAAGCCGTAAGTAGAAAAAAGGGAGTTTGGTAATAAGAGACATCCCTATTTGTGCTTCTGAGGATAACCGAAGTTTTTACCTTGTAGTTCGGATCTCCGACCTTCTCAGATGAGCTCGTCTTCGGGGGACCTTCGTCCGGAGATGGTGGAGAGCGAGACGCCTCCGTCTGCTGCACCGTCGGATAGGGCGGACGAGCCTGAAGTGTCATCACGGAGGGTATCCTCGAGCCCGGCAGAGCCAAAGAGTTCGGCGCCGACTAGTGTTCGGCCGGGGGAGCTGCAGGATCTGCTTTAGAGGGCGTCCATCTCAGAAGATCACCATGCATTGATGAGTATGGTGATTGGAAGGATTTCGTCCGCCGAAAGCGGATTGCGTAATGCCGTCAGGAGTTTGCTGGCGGGGTTTGAGGTACGTAAAAATGACACACCTTTTTGACAGTTTTGCACATAAAATGCGCCCTGTATAGATAGTAGCCCCTGAGACTCGGTAGGTTGTCGAAAGCGACAGCGTGCCGAGGATCAAAATCGCAGGTATGAACTTTCGCCTTTCCTATGCAGGTGGAGGATAGTCCAGGGGCCAGCCGGACTGATAGAGTTGCTGAAGTAAAGCGGCAACTCGACGTTGCGAATGCGGACATCGCGCTAGTCAACAAGCGACTTGACGAGTCGCAAGGTAAGTTTTTTCTCTGTGGACACCTAGTAAGGGAGCCGAAGCCCACCTCTTACAATATGTGTGCTTGACGCAGATGGTGCCGCTGCTGTGGAGATCCTTCGGGCAGAACTTGCTCAAGCCAAGGAGCAACCCAGAAGGAGTGATGCGGCTGCCTCGAGGGCGGCCGAGGAGTTAGAAGCCGAAAGGGCTGCACACTGCCGAAGCAGGCAGGAGATGGCCGAAATGGCCGTGAAGTTAAAAGATGCTACCGACCGCAATGAGGTTCTTGAAAGGGAGCGCCTAGCGGAGCGAGAAGACCTGGGGAAGGCCACGCCGAAGCCAAGGATGCCCGTTCTGCAATGCGGGCTATAAAGGAGGAGCTGCGCCAGGCCGGAGACATTGTGGCTGGCAAGCCCTTTCTGCTGCGCCGAAGGTTTACAGATCCAAAGTATGCTCAGCTTGGCCAGCTGTGGGGTCCGGAGGATCCTTATATGGACTTAGCAGCGAGTGCGGCGGATGCCGTTGTGCACTTCCGAAGCCAGAAGGATCACAAGACGGAAGAGCTGTTTTGGTCTCAATTCCATAGTCCGGAGCGTTCACTTCCGCTGACCGACCGGTTGGCCGAGTGGGCTGAGCTGAATAGGTTGTCCGGGCTTGCCATGATGGATATCATGGCTCATGTCTGGCCGGATAGGCCCAAGCCGAAGAGCTATTTTGGCTTACTGCAGCAATTTCTTGGGGAGGTGCCGCATATCACGGCGATGAAGCGGTCGGCCTGCATAAAGGGTGCACGGATGGCCCTCGCCCGTGTGAAGACACATTGGACAGAGATGGATGCCACCGCTGTTGCGACCCAGGGTTCGGACGAGAGCCGGTTACTCGCCGAGCACTATTTTGGGGAAGTTCTGCGTGGTGCTCGTGTAATAGAGTCGAAGTGCTCAAAAAATGTCACGTTCAAATGAACGTTTTATTTTGTAAAACGATGTTTATGATGTAGGCGCTTTTTTTGTACTTGTGCGTTCAAGTATTGAAATATCTCCTGTGCGGCCGTTTATGTATACGTGTGTATAACCTGAAAGATGGCAGTCGTCGGCTTCAGCCCCCACGCACAAGGTGCGGGGGTGTTCGCAAAAATAGCGCATTTTCACACTTAATCCGACGTCTCGGTCCTGTGAAGGACGTGGTAGTGTAGCAAACGAGGAAACCGGACTATAATGCTTTAACACTTTCACTTAGCCATGGGAGTTCGAGGGTGGGGCTACGATATAGCCCCTGGGGGCACCGCGCTCTCCGAATTCGGGGCGCATATGTGCCTGACCGGGAAACGGTCCTTCGTCAAAGCGGAGGAATTCTAAACATTCCGGTGGTCGATCGAGTGGTTGACCAATCTCTCGCTGTATCATGATAGTCAGTTTTCGGCTTTCTCTACTGAGGTGCTCGCCCAGCCGAACTGGGGCACAATCGCAGTAGTTCTCTTGGTGCCGCGTTAGCCGATGATACAGAACGTAAGGCAGCAAAACACAGGAGCCGGGCAAACCCAACATTTGACCAAAGACATGATTCAGAGCTGATGCATATAAGGCCTAACTCGAGACGCCGAACACTCCCTAAGGTGTTCGGTCTTTATAATAACGGGCAGAACAATGCCCTAAGCCCCTAGTGTCCAGGTACGGGCAAGGTCCTCTGACGCGGCCGATGCCAAAACGTCAGTCTCCTCTCTGGTTATAATGAGAAACCAGGGGATTATAGCAACAAGAGACAGTAAAAAAGGTTTACGCAGGGTCTTAATCTGAAAAGAATCCTTGCAACGGGTCCCTACTGCACGTCTGCGCCTGTTTCTCCGTTGTGCCGTATCCTGGACGGGTGTGCACATTGTTCATCTGTAAAAAAAGAGGAACTTAGTTTGAAAGGAAATCATGCGAAAAGTGCAGTAAAAATTGAAATATTAATGAATGAATAAAGCTGAGCCTATATTAGCTCATTATTGCTTATACGCACAGCCCCTTGTGAAGGGGTGTGCGGCTAGGGAGCCCCTAGCTTATTTATGCCGGACTCGTCTAGCCGTGTCCGGGGTCTTTGAACGACCTTTTAATGAAATGATGCCACGTGGACCGGGCATTTTAAGTGTAAGAGACGCGTAATGTGGTATTGCATTAAAGCGGACAAAAGCTTCACGTCCCAATAGTGCTTGAGAGCTACTTTTGAATGGGGCGACATGAAAGATTAGCTTTTCGCGTCGGAAGTTGTCGGGTGACCCAAACACAACTTCTAGTAGTAAGGAGCTCGTGCACTTGGCGTAAGGGCCTGGCGTCACTCCTTTGAAGGAAGTGCGGCTATTTCGAATTTTGGTAAGGTCTATCCCCATCTTGCGGATTGTGTCCGGATATAGCAGGTTTAAATCGCTGCCGCCGTCCATCAGGACTTGTGTAAATTGTAGTCCGTTGATTATAGGATCCAATATCAAAGCAGTCCATCCTGCGTTTCGAATACTTCTGGAATAATCCAGGTGGTCGAAAGTGATTGGTTTTGACATCCAATCTTGAGGTTCCGCTGGGGTGGACCGTGCGACACCTACCTTAGCGGGTGTCGCGTTGTTTTTCCGTACTATCACATGAAGTGAATTTACTGTTTTGACTTCTTGTGGGAAAGTCTTTTGTTTTCCGGCGCTCTGCTGGTGGGGTTCGTCGTTATCCTCGCTTGACGCGTCGAGCCCCTTGTGTTCGGTGTTAAGTCGGCCGGACTGTTTGAAGACCCAACAATTTCGGTGGGTGTGGTTTGCAGGCCTTCCGAAGGTGCTGTGGATTTGACATATCCATTCCAAAATTTTGTTTAGGTTGGATAGCTCGTCACTATTGTCCTTAAGAGGCAGTGTTTTGTTGTTCGGCCGCGAGCTTTTGAATCCGGCGTTGACCGCCGTGTTCTTTGGGCTTTTTTCTTTATTTCGGCGCTGATCCTTTCTGCGCCGTGATTTTCAGTTTCCATCTCTGATCTCGGATGTACTCGGGTCGCTGGTGCTGCATCTTGCTAGCCAGCTATCTTCCCCTGCGCAAAAGCGGGTCATGAGGCTTGTTAGCACGGTCATTGTTCTCGGCTTCTCTTGGCCGAGGTGTCTGGCGAGCCATTCGTCTCAGACATTATGTTTAAAAGTTGCTAAGGCTTCGGCGTCCGGACAGTCGACTATTTTGTTCTTTTTGGTGAGGAACATTTTCCAAAATTTGTGCGCTGACTCTCCGGGCTGTTGAGTTATATGACTTAGATCGTCTGCATCCGGAGGGCGGACGTAAGTCCCTTGAAAATTTGCTCTAAACGCGTCCTCGAGCTCTTCCCAATTTCCAACAGTGTTTTCTGGGAGGCTTTTGAGCCAATGCCGAGCTGGCCCTTTGAGCTTGAGGGGTAGATATTTTATGGCGTGGAGATCATCTCCTCTAGCCATGTGTATGTGTAGTATGTAATCCTCAATCCAGACTCCAGGGTCTGTTGTTCCGTCGTATGCCTCTATGTTTACGGGTTTGAATCCCGCTGGAAATTCATGATCTAGCACCTCATCAGTGAAACATAGTGGGTGTTGTATTTAGGCGTGCCGTTATCTTCGAACATGCGGAGTGTCATGTTGCTTCCTAGGGCCCTCTTTTTTGGCCCATAAATGGACCTGACCGGGCCATCTGTTTTATGAGGGTCATGTGTCGTCTTGTGTGCGGCGCCGCTTGCTTTTGGCTTGTCATCTGGTCGTCTATCTGGCCAGGCAGCCTCTTTGCTTTGTGACCGTGGGGGCTCTATGGCCTCCTCGTCGAATTCAGGAAGCAGCTTGCGCTTCGGGTAGCTCTTTGTTTGGTGGCCATTGCCATATTTGTCCGCGGTCTTGAGTACTTTGCTCCACCTCATTCTGAGTATGTCTTCCGCTGTTTTGAGCTTCCGTTTTTCCTTCTTCAGACTTCTTGCAGTGGCGACGAGTCTTGTGAAGGTTCTTATGCTCCGGTGGTGTGTCCGGCGTGAGGTCGTCTGGACTGTTGGCTTCGCCGGGCATGGATTGATTATCCGATTCGTCCTGTTCGGACGGTTTCTTGGTTGTATGTTCGTCGTCCACTGGTTTGCCCTGCTCTATTACTGGGTCATTAGGAGTGCTGTTTTTGTCGAGGCGGGACTTAGGGCGGCGTCTGCGTCGCCGTTTTGGTTGTTTGTCGGCGGGATTATCCTTTGCCGCGTCCCGTTGTTCCTTGTTATCGCTTCCCTTTGGGGTGTCCACCATATATACATCATGGGTTGGGGTGGCCTTCCAGTGCTTGGTAAGCGCTGGTTCTTGGTAGTCTCCGGCATCGTCGTCCATACCGTCGATGTCTTCGGAGTCGTAGTCTAGCATGTCGGTTAGATCGTCGACAGTGGCTACAAAGTGGGTGGTGGGTGGGCTTTGAATTTCTTCGTCGTCCGCATCCCAACTGAGGGAGTCCTGGACTAGGGGGTGTCCGGACAGTCGGACTATCATCGTCCGCCGGACTCCAAGACTACGAAGATACAAGATTGAAGACTCCGTCCCGTGTCCGGATGGGACTTTCCTTGGCGTGGAAGGCAAGCTTGGCGATATGGATATGTAGATCTCTTACCATTGTAACCGACTCTGTGTAACCCTAGCCTTCTCTGGTGTCTATATAAACTGGAGGGCTTTAGTCCGTAGGACACAACATACATTACGACAATCATACCATAGGCTAGCTTTAGGGTTTAGCCTCCTTGATCTCGTGGTAGATCCACTCTTGTACTACCCATATCATCAACATTAATCAAGCTGGACGTAGGGTTTTACCTCCATCAAGAGGGCCCGAACCTGGGTAAAACATCGTGTCCCTTGTCTCCTGTTACCATCCGCCTAGACGCACAGTTTGGGACCCCCTACCTGAGATCCGCCGGTTTTGACACCGACATTGGTGCTTTCATTGAGAGTTCCTCTTTGTCGTCACCGATAGGAAGGATGCCTCCACCTGTCTTCAAGGACGGTATTTTCGCCAAAGGGGCCTTGGCCACCGGCCAAACTATCCGGCTAGGTGGTTTTCTTATGACAGCTTGTCCGGCCACGGCTTCGACAATGACTTCTCAAGTCGTCAAAGGCAATCTCCACGTCAGCTCGGAATTCGCTGAGCGGCTAGATCCGATAGAGCTCTCGTCTGTCAACGAACTCTTGGATCGCATCGCCGCCCTGGGAGTCGCTACGGACTATAATCAGATTGGGCTTAAAACCGATCTGAGAGAGATTAACTCTCCCCAGGTCACCCACCACGTCGCAGTGGTAGAGGAACAATGCGGCGACTTTCCTCCTATATTAAAAACTAGACATGTCCAAGCTCCCGAACCCTCCAAGCCGGATTTCCGCGGAGGAACGGACTTCGATCGAGCACTGAACCAAAAGTCAGGCATCAGACCGGACTCGTTGGACAATGTCCAGCAATCCAAGCTTCCAAAATTGGAAACTTCACGGCCTTTAAGCCCCGAGATGGGTAGGGATCCGGATTTTATTCCACCCACCCGCCCAGACATATGCGATCTATCTCTAATACGGCAAGAGCCCAATGAAACAGTACATCACTACTGGGCCAGATTCCTCCTGGTTATGGACAGGATAAAGGACTGCCGAGAGGAAAATGCAATTTCAATCTTTTGGAATAATTGCATGGACAAGGGAATATTGAACGCCATCGGTCGTCGTAAAATCACACGCTTCACCGATCTGGCGTCCATAGTACGAAAGTACTGTGCGATAGAGAGTTTCCGGAAAATCGAAAACCAGTTTTGGGACAATCCGGCCTCGAATACAACCTTCGTCCGCAACAAAAGGGTGCATCATACTCAGGCCCCAGATACAAAAACCAAAAAGCAAAAACCCCATAGAGGGCACGGAACCGTACTGGAGGGATGGCTCAGCGGACCCTGTAAGCTTCATAGTACAGAGGGCGCCGTCCCAACACATAGCCTTCAAGCATGTTGGATATTACGGCAGGTGGCCAAAAGTGGCGAGGAGCTTCTAGCCCCGGAAAACCACCCCAACAATACCGGTACGGTATCAACAGTCTTCGAGACCTTCGCATCAAATAGTATGCGAAAACGGACAATCCTTGGCCTCGCCGAAGTCTACCAAGTAGCAACAGCAAATCCATGGAGCGACACAGCCATCACCTTCAACGCCAGCGACGAACCTAAATTCCGAACAGCCCGAGCACCAGCCGCACTGGTGCTTAGTCCCATAGTGGACGGCTTTCGACTTACAAAGGTCCTCATGGATGGCGGCAGCGGACTAAACCTCATCTACGAGGAAACTCTTCAAAAATGGAAATAGACTGGAGCCGTATTGAGCGAAGCAGCACAACCTTCAAAGGAATAATCCCTAGCCGGGAAGCGCGCTGCACCGGAAAAATCACACTCGATGTGGTGTTCGGCTCGCCGGACAATTACAGATCCGAAGAAGTCACGTTCCAAGTGGCCCCATTCAACAGCGGATATCACGCTATATTAGGACGAGAGGCGTTCACAATTTTTCAAGCCGTACCCCATTACGGGTACATGAAGCTCAAAATGTCTGGGCCCGGCGGAATAATCACTCTTGCTAGTGATCTGGACATAGCACTCCGCGCCGAAAACAAGACAGCCGCACTAGCCCTGGAGGCACTATCCGAAGCCTTAGCGGCAGAAGAACTCACCACGCTGTGCTCTACAGTGAATAGGGACGATGTGATACTCGATAAAAGATCCAAGTCCACCTCCTTCAAACCAGCAGATGAAATAGTAAAATTCCAGGTCCATCCAACGGACCCAACAAAGACGGCCTCCATTGGGGCACAATTGAACCCCGAGGTAGACGCCGCACTGCGCGAATTCCTTCGGGAAAATTGGGACATTTTCGCCTGGCATCCTTCGGATATGCCCGGAATCCCATGCAGATTGGCAGAACACAGCCTAAACATCCTAAAAGGATTCAAGCCAGTCAAACAGGCTCTTCGGCGATTTTCTGAACCCAAAAGACAGGCAATGGGAGAAGAGCTAGCCAAACTATTGGAAGCCGGATTCATCAGAGATATCAAACATCCGGATTGGCTAGCAAATCTGGTAATGGTACCAAAGAAGGACAAATCCTGGCGCCTATGCGTTGATTTTAAAGACCTCAATAAGGCTTGCCCAAAGGATCCCTTCCCCCTCCCCCGCATCGACCAAATTATCGATGCTACCGCAGGGCACGATTCGTTGTGCTTCCTCGACGCATGCTCTGGCTACCATCAAATCAAGATGGCGGAAGCAGACCAAGCCGCAATGGCATTCATCACTCCATACGGACCATTCTGCTTCAACACGATGCCCTTCGGACTTAAAAACGTCGGCGCAACATATCAGCGCATGATTCAAACATGTCTGGCTACCCAGATCAGCAAAACAGTCGAGGCATACGTAGACGACGTAGTCGTCAAAACCAAACACGTCGAAACTCTAGTAGACGATTTGAGGCTCACATTCGACAACCTCAGAGCATATGACATTAAGCTGAATCCGGAAAAATGCGTTTTCGGCGTACCAGCCAGAAAGCTGCTGGGCTTCATTGTATCTGGTAGAGGAATTGAAGCAAACCCGGCCAAGATCTGAGCTCTGTCACAGTTGGATATTCCAAAAGACCTCAAGCAGATACAAAAATTGACCGGATGCGTGGCAGCTCTAAGCCGTTTTATCTCCCGCTTAGGAGAAAAGGCACTGCCCCTTTATCGCCTCCTTAGGCGCACCGAACACTTCGAGTGGACGGATGCTGCCACTGCCGGACTCGAAAAAATAAAGGCCATATTGGCAACAAATCCGGTCCTAGTCGTGCCAAACCTAGGCGAACCCATGTTGTTATACATCGCAGCAACACATCAAATTGTAAGCGTGGTACTCGTTGTTGAATGAGAAACAGAAGGGCATAAATTCCCTCTTCAAAAACCAGTGTACTACGTATCCACTATGTTAACCCCCTGCAAGTCCCATTACCCGCACTATCAAAAGATAGCCTACACGGTGTTCAGGGCATCCCGGAAGCTCCGACACTACTTTCAAGAGTGTTCGATAACAGTGGCCTCCGAAGTACCACTCAATGACATTATAAACAACCGCGACGCAATGGGCAGGATTGCAAAATCGGCCATTGAGCTCCTACCATTCGATATAACCTACAAGCCTGGGCGAGCTATAAAGTCACAAGTTTTGGCTGACTTTGTCGCTGAATGGACCGAAGCCGCCCCCCCTAAAGAGTACAACGCATACTCCAATTGGACTATGCACTTTGACGGCTCCAAAATGTTGGCCGGACTGGGGGGTGGCGTCGTCTTGACGTCCCCAACCAGGGACACAGTCCAATACGTACTTCAAATAATGTACACGGACTCCAACAACGCAGCCGAATACGAGGCCCTCCTACATGGTCTCCGGATGGCAATCTCCATGGGCATTCAGCGCCTAGAGGTGCGCGGGGATTCAAACCTTGCAATATCCCAAATAAACGGAGACTTTGACGCCAAGGATCCGAAAATGGCAGCATATCGCAACGCTGTCCTAAAAATGTCAGCTCGGTTTGAAGGACTTGAATTCCATCACGTAGCCCGAGATAATAACCAAGCAGCCGACGTACTGGCACGCATCGGTGCAAAACGTGACGCTGTCCCTCCAAATATCTTCCTAGAACGGCTCTTCAAGCCGTCCGTACTATGGGAAGGGGAGACCGGAAATGACAAACCGGAAACAACCGCGCCAACCGGCGATTCAACCGATGACATAACACCTTCAGCCCACGACATAATGGCAGTAATCGCCCCGTGGACAGAACCATTCCTAGCCTACTTGCTTAGGCAGGAACTCCCCGAAGACCAAAATGAGGCCCGCTGCATAGTCCGGCGAACAAAAGCCTACAAGGTCCATGAGGGAGAACTTTTTAAGAAAAGTACAACCGGAGTCCTTCAAAGGTGTATCTCCGAAGAGGAAGGGCGAAACCTCCTGGCTGAAATTCATGCCAGACTAGGCAGACACCACGCAGCAGCACGGGCCCTTGTAGGAAAGGCATTCCATACAGGATTTTATTGGCCGACGGCCCGGGCAGATGCCCAGGACTTAGTCCAGAGATGCGTCGGTTGTCAGCTCTTTGCTAATCAGAGCCATATGCCACCCACCACCCTCAAAACTATACCCATTACCTGGCCGTTCGCGGTTTGGGGGCTTGATATGGTTGGACCCCTTAAAGGGGGAACCCACAAGCAAAGGTACCTATTGGTCATGGTGGATAAATTCACCAAATGGATAGAGGCCAAACCGGTCAAAACGGCAGAGTCCGGACCAGTGATAGACTTTATATCCGGGGTCGTACACCGTTACGGTGTCCCCCACAGCATCATCACCGACAACGGCACGAACTTCACGGCCGACGAGGTTAAGTCATGGTGCAAAAACATGGGCATTAAGCTCGACTACGCTTCAGTCTATCACCCTCAAACCAACGGTCAAGTGGAACGAGCAAATGGTCTAATAATGAGCGGCATTAAACCCAGACTAGTGCGATCACTTACAAAATCAGACACGCACTGGGTAGAGGAGCTCGACTCCGTACTCTGGGGGCTGCGGACAACGCCCAACCGTACTACCGGATTTACACCATTCTTTATGGTATATGGCGCAGAGGCAGTTTTGCCCTGCGACATCATTCATGACTCACCTCGAGTGCGCATGTACGAAGAACGAGAAGCCGAGCTGGATCGGCAGGATAGCTTGGACGCATTGGAGGAGGAACGCGACGTCGCCAAGGCTCGTTCCGCATTTTATCAGTAGCAGGCTCGAAGATATCAAAGCAGAGAAGTACGGGCCAAGACTTACAACATTGGCGAACTAGTTCTACGCTTGCCGGACAAGAAAAAGGACAAGCTCAAGCCCAAATGGGAGGGCCCCTTCATCATCGACCAAGTCCTGACCGGCGGGGCGTACCGTCTACGAAATGCGTCGGACAACACGACTCGAGCTGAACCCATGGAACGCAGCCCGCCTTCGAAGATTTTACGCCTAGTGCCGGACTAAGGGTTCGTCCCCTCCCCCCGTTCAAATTTTTATACTGCAGCTGTCCTTTGTTTCCCTTTCTTTTCTTAACCCTTCTACTAAAAGGTCCCCAAAGGCCTACTTGCATACACTTGATGTGCTATCCGCACTCATTATACCTAGGGGCTTCTTTTCCAGAAGCTCAACTATAAGGGCTTCATGACCCAACACATGTGTCATGCTTCCACATGTACCTTTTACTCACCATTATATGCATCGATATGACTTAAGTTTTGGCCAAGCTAGGTTGCCTGGCTCCTGTGCTTACCCCTATGTTCCCGATTGTTCGGCTAGGAGGTAAAGGGAGCACCTCTGCGATTGTTACTGCCGGGTCAGCCGGATGTGTACCTCAGACTGGGTGAAGCCGAAAGCTAACGTTCTTATGGGAATATTCGGTCGGTGACTTGAAAGATGATTTTTTACCTACCTGTTTATCTGCCCCCAGATGTTTTTCTGCTTTTTTCGCAGTCCGGACATGCACTTTAGGGCATGCCTCCCAGGGAAAGGAACCCTTAACGGAACTATTCTCCCTGGAAGATGTTTCTTACTAACCATGTAATATAACATAACTAGTTGGGCACTTGTCTGATAAAGCACTAATGACCCATACGCCTGGTCTCCATGCATACCCAGGTTGTTTCTTAACCAAAAAGGTATTCGGACACACTCCGGACTCTAGGGTCCCAAGGTCGAAGCGAAAAGGTCGACAAAGACAAACGATCTACAATCCGGATAGAAGGAATTTCACATGTCATTTTAAAATACATTGTCAAATTTACTGATTGTATTCCTCCTCAATCCCGTCTAACAGGCTGTCTAACTTATAGTCCCGTTGGGAAAATTTAGCAGCCAACTCTACTTGGCTGTATACTAAACTCACAGGGATCTCCTTCCCATCGGGCCCCACCGGTCCAACTTCGGCCATGTGGTTGGGATCCGCCTTCTTGTACCGCGTCTTCACCATGGCCCAAGCCTCCCTGGCACCCTGGCGGCAGGCCGAAATCTTCCATAAACGAAAGCGCTGCCACACTCCCTGGAGTTTCTCCGCAAGCTCCCCAACGCCCTCGGGTAGGGAGACGACTGGCCATAATGCCTGGACGACGCCGCTCATCGCCCGCCGAACTCGTTCGAGCAGTTGCAACAGCTCGGGAAGTTGACCACCCGTCGATACGGGCATCTCCTCCGCAGGGCGACCTGTGAGTATACCTACAAGACATATTCGGTCAATTGACTTCCTCGCCGAACTCTTCTTTTCAAAGGAGTT
Organism: Triticum aestivum; assembly: GCF_018294505.1. NCBI lineage: Eukaryota > Viridiplantae > Streptophyta > Magnoliopsida > Poales > Poaceae > Triticum > Triticum aestivum. The sequence continues at coordinate 235,610,671 of NC_057801.1, forward strand.
CGCTCAAGCACTTACTATAGATGCCGCGACGAAGCCGCTGATTCTCCTTAACGGAGCCAGACAGCTCGACCCGAACGCCTTTCAGCTCTTCTCCAAGCTGGGCGTGGGCATCTTGAAGCTTGTTCCTTTCCTGTTGTACTCTATTTAGCACCCTCTCGCCGGCCTTCAGCTGGCGCAGCAGTTCCTGCCTGTCCGGATCTTGTCCGGCAGCACCTGCAATGTCATTATTAGACTTGCGCGCACGCCGCACAGCGCTTATATTTAACAAAAAATGTGTTACCAGGAGGGGCCTCTGTGTTTCCTCCTGTGGCAGCAAGTGCGGCCTCAAGTTGGGCCTTGCATTCTTGCAGCTCCTGAGACAGCTGGGCATTCTTCTCGGTAAGAGCATGCGTTTCAAATGATCCTTAAATCAGTTAACATAACTACTTTAAGTCTCGGGGGCTACTGGCATATATAACCATTAAATTCCCTTACCCGTATGTCTTTTACATACTGCTCCGTGGCTCTGGTAAAACCATCTTGAGCAGCACGGAGGTGCGCGTCCCCCGCGTTAAAGGCGTTCAGCGCCTCAGGGGAAAAGCACGCTTCCCGAAATACTATCCGGCAGCGCCTATGGTTCATGGGGCTCTCCACCTCAGACTTGGTGGCGGACAATCTGTCAGCATCCTCCATTGGAGGAGTATCCGGCCCGCGCCTTGCACTTGTCTCCCCCTCCAGACCGGGCGCTAGAGCCTGGCCGGTACAGGTCGGACCGGCAACCTCTACGCCCGCAGTCCGGCGAGCGTTTTTTCTCCTACAAAGATCATGAGCACTCAGACGCTCCCTAGGAACGTTGCTCTGAATATTTAAATACAAACTATACCTTTGCGGCGACGTTCCAGTCCATGCCGCGCTCCTTTTCCGCCTGCTGGTCCGGATTGGCCTTTGTTGGTCAGCCGCCGCAGGCTCGGCTTCCCGCCTTGAAGGCGCTTCCTGTAAAGCACCATCGTTCGCGAAGGTCAGAAACGGGCAAGGAAGAGATAATGGTGTCCGGACCTCGGTCACAATCACCTGGGAAGCCGGATATAATCCGGGGTAGTCCGCCGTAATGGCGACTAAAGCGTTATCCATGCTGAGCTGGTGGAACACCCCGTCGATCAGCTCCACCTTGATATCCGGATCCTCTTCGGAGGCCGGATCCTGGGATCTCTCTGGATCCTCGGGTTGCGGAGCTGGACTTACCATGTCCTCCACAATCCGGCGCAGTTCCTGCACCGAAGACATAATGTAAAAAGCTTAGACTTTGAAAGCATGGGTTGAGCCCTTAAAAGTGTTCGCTTACCCAGCCCCGAGGGTTATTCATGGAAAACCCATTCAAGGGGTTCGTTCGAAGGAAGTCCTCCTTCTCCCCCTTGTACAGGCCGGACAGGATCTGCACTAGATCCTCGGTCGAATCTGGCCCTTTGCGGCCATGGCGGGTGGCATCGTCTTCCCCGTTGAAATCCCACATGGGGTGGCCCCTGTATTGCAATGGATGTACCCCCCGCATGATGCATGTTGCCATGACTCTAATCATGGTCAACCCGGAATGGGCTAGTAATCTTATTCGGCCCATCAGGTAATGGACGCTCATGTCTTCCTCCAATTGGGGGCTCCGCGGGCGCCAGCTAACTAAACTCCACATGGCGTTTCTTCAGAGGAGCAGCACTAAACTCCGGGAGGCCGACCCAGACTGGGTCCGGCAGCGGAGCGTCTTCTATGTAAAACCATTCCGAAGGCCAGTCTTCGGACGCCTTCTTCGGGGTACCGGATGGATATCAGGTCCCGGCAATGCGCCATACTTCCGCCCGCCCACTTGATATATAGATCCCTCGTGAGAATGGGGTACGAGGCAGAACAACCTCTTCCACAGTGCAAAATGGGGCTCGATGCCCAGGAATAGCTCGCAAAGAGCTACGTAACCCGCGATATGCAGGATAGAGGCTGGTGTAAGGTGATGGAGCTGGAGTCCGTAGAACTCCAGGAGCCCGCGGAGGAACGGATGTATCGGAAATCCGAGTCCCCTTATCAGATAAGGGATGAAGCATATCAGCTCCCCTTTGTTGGGACTTGGGGTAGCCTCTACTTGCTTCCCACCTTGGTAGGTGGCCAGCCCGGCTCGAACCGGGACCATGAAGGCCGGAGGGAGATATCCCCCCGCTTGGAGCTTCACTAGCTCGTTGTGTGGAACAGAGCACCTCCTCCAATCTCCTGGCGGTGGGCTGGGAGCGCGAGAAGAGGAGCTGCGTCGACGGTCCATGATCGAATGGATTTTTGGGTCAAAGGTGCTCCGATGAGTATTCGTAGAAGGAAGATGGTGTGATTTGGATCTGGATTTTTGCCTCTTTTTGTAGGCGGATGACTTGCACGACTAGGGGGTGAAACATAAAAGACACCCTGGCTTTTCGCATTCGTGCGACGCATGGAGGAAGGCCATTATTGGGCGTAGAAGCCAAGAAGCACAGCATTTATGAGGAAGCCGGACACTGTTCGGCAGGTACATGGAACTCAAAGGGAGAACCCGCCTTGCAACGCCGAAGACTATATATGCGCTGGACTTATCGTCATTGAAGCCTGGTTCGGGGGCTACTGAGGGAGTCTTGGACTAGGGGGTGTCCGGACAGCCGGACTATCATCGTCCGCCGGACTCCAAGACTACGAAGATACAAGATTGAAGACTCCGTCCCGTGTCCGGATGGGACTTTCCTTGGCGTGGAAGGCAAGCTTGGCGATACGGATATGTAGATCTCCTACCATTGTAACCGACTCTGTGTAACCCTAGCCTTTTCCGGTGTCTTTATAAACCGGAGGGCTTTAGTCCGTAGGACACAACATACATTACGACAATCATACCATAGGCTAGCTTTAGGGTTTAGCCTCCTTGATCTCGTGGTAGATCCACTCTTGTACTACCCATATCATCAATATTAATCAAGCAGGACGTAGGGTTTTACCTCCATCAAGAGGGCCTGAACCTGGGTAAAACATCGTGTCCTTTGTCTCCTGTTACCATCCGCCTAGACGCACAGTTTGGGACCCCCTACCCGAGATCATCCGGTTTTGACACCGACACCAACCATCCCGACCGCAATCCGGCCAGGGCTCTCCTGATAACGAGAGATGCTTTAGCGAATTTAGGATGTCTCCAAAGGGTAAGTACTGAAAGCTGTCCGCGGCGGTGAACTCCATGATCGGCGCCCAATCGGATTCGATTGGCAGGGGCGCTGGAGGTTCGGAGTCCGGCAAGGAGTCCGATGCCTCGGAGTCACGAGCTTTATAAGGGACAAGGTCAGTATTCGGCTCTATCACCATTGAAGTCGCAGCCCCCGAGGCGGTGTCAAGCCACCTGTCCTCGATCTGCACGGTCTGCTCCGAACTATGGGTTAGAGCGGACTCGTGTGCGGCCTCCAGGGCACTGTCCGGCGACAGAGCTAAATCATGCCCATCGTGACAGCGCGGCACGCTCGGCTGTGGCTCGAATCCGTCGAAGATCAAGTCTCCACGGATGTCGGCCGTGAATTTTAGGCTTCCAAACCTGAACTGATGGCCAGGGGCGTAGCTTTCGATCTGCTCCAGATGGCCAAGTGAATTGTCCCGCAGTGCGAAGCCGCCGAATACGAAGATCTGTCCGGGAGAAAAGTCTCACCCTGGACTGCGCTGTTGTTGATTGAAGAAGCCATCAAGCCTATCGGTGACGACACAGAGGAACTCTCAATGAAAGCACCAATGTCGGTGTCAAAACCGGCGGATCTCGGGTAGGGGGTCCCGAACTGTGCGTCTAGGCGGATGGTAACAGGAGACAAGGGACACGATGTTTTTACCCAGGTTCGGGCCCTCTCGATGGAGGTAAAACCCAACTCCTGCTTGATTGATATTGATGATATGGGTAGTACAAGAGTGGATCTACCACGAGATCAAGGAGGCTAAACCCTAGAAGCTAGCCTATGGTATGATTGTTGTAATGGCTGTTGTCCTGCGGACTAAAACCCTCTGGTTTATATAGACACTGGGGAGGGCTAGGGTTACATAGAGTCGGTTACAATGGTAGGAGATCTACATATCTGTATTGCCAAGCTTGCCTTCCACGCCAAGGAAAGTCCCATCCGGACACGGACGAAGTCTTCAATCTTGTATCTTCAGTCTTGGAGTCCGGCCGATGGTGATAGTCCGGCTATCCGGACACCCCCTAGTCCAGGACTCCCTCAGTGTGCATGCCTTTAATGACTTGCAATGGCTAGTTCATTGCATGGAATGCTATTAATTAGCAAATAAACAATGGTGACCCCAGGTGGAAACGGTGCTAAGCGCGTGGACCTATACAGAATGAGTATCAACCAATGGATAATGGAGTTTAATTGTTAAACAATAGCAATTTTTTCTCATGCAAGAGCCTCGCTAGTACTCCAAGGAACCGCACCACGCGAGCGTTCACAACTGCCAAGTTCGGTTTGCGCTTGGCTCTTCGCCTCTTCGAGAAGACGAACAATGATGTTACTCCTACTTCTACAGTATCGAATCCACTGCTGCATGTCTGTCCACCTCGTGCGGGAGGGATAGCGTGAAGCGAAAGCTTCTACTTACTGCTCCTGCCTTTGCATCCATGACAGGTGGGCCCAACAGGTGGTTGTCCCACCTGTCATGCAGCCAAAGGCAGGTGCAGTTAAGGCACCGGAGCTCAGTCCGCAAGGGAGAAGGCGTCGTAGTAATCAAATTTCTCGGTCTTGTACGAGTTGACGCGACACATCAGAGCACTGCACTCAATAAAAGTCTTTTTACACATTTCAAATGGGCTACTTCGTATGTAGGAGTAGACATATTCTGCTTCATATGTACTCCCTCCTTTCCAAAATATAAGTCTTTTTAGAGATTTCACTATGAACTACATACGAAACAAAATGAGTGAATCTACACTCTAAAATGTCTATATACATCTGTATGTAGTTTGTAGTGGAATCCCTAAAAAGACTTACATTTAGGAACGGAGAGAGTAGTCACTTGTTGCAATCTCTAAAAAGACTTATATTTGGAAACGGAGGGAGTACAATGCATGCATGCATGCCGTGACTTTCCTTTTGATACTTGCATTTGTTGATTTGATGCACCTTGCCAAATTTTGACTATAAATTTAACTAACCAAATTTTCATGCATGTCACAAAAAATCGGCTGTTTGGATTGTGACTATGTTTGTCTTATGTTGCCACATTATTTTTCCCACACCTGCCACACTTGCCTAACCTGAGTTGCTCAAATTGTTAGACACACTTTGGCTTGCCTAAGGGAATCTTGCCACAATTTTTGTGTCTATGACATGTGGGGTTCACTGCTAATAAAAAAATCTTGTCTTAGGTGTGGCTAATAAAAAGACTTATATTTAGGAACGGAGGGAGTAGAAAATATAAATAATAATGCATGTTGGGGCAACCCACGTTTCCGTTAATTTTAGCCGTGGGCTTGTTCACAATTTTTACGAGGGGATGGTTGTTCATTTAATGGAGGGACTTGTAGTACCTGACTTGAACGATACAAAGTGCGACCTGGCACACCGTAACACCACTTGGAACAAGCGGGTAGCTATCTCAAAAAACAATCAACAACTAAAAAAAACCACGACCTGGCATGTAGTAGTACACAATTTTAAACGATTGTTTTGATGGAGTGAAAAAGGAAAACTACCCCACTACTTATATATAGGCCGGAGCCTCCGCGCTTGCTTGCTAGGGCTGCTCTATTCACACACTCTCATCCTCTCCAGATCTAAACAAGATAGGGGTAGTAACACTGTCTTTCTCCCTTCAAAAAACACTGGCTTTCTATCCTCACCGCTGGTTACAGATCCGGACGTATCCCCCCCCCCCGCTGGTGAAGGGGAGGAGGGGCAGCGTTTAGGCCGTCGTCAACAGCAAGGGAGGAGACCCACTGCCGGACGCACCGTTATCTCTGGCCAAGCACCGACGCGGGAGGTCCTCCGATCCCTTCGTCGTTGCCTGTGGGCGGATCCGGCCTCCCGCCGCCCACCAATCCACATCCCGACCTTTAGGTATATCTTCGTTCAAAACCGCCTTAGCTCTACTTCCCCAGCTTGCTATGTCGCTGCATGTGCATCATCTTCTACCTCTCAGCCCCTCTAAATCGGATGGTCCAACGTCACCTATGTTTTTCTTCTATTGTTAGAGGTAAAGCTACTTCATGGAGTCGAATCTTGTACTCCCTCCGTCCGAAAATACTTGTCATTGAAATAAAGTGTGGTGGGGGAATTTAGTATGTACATCAGACTTGGTACAAACAGGAAGGAAAGGGGATGAAAGTAGTACAGACTGGTCATCCAACCGGTCTCTTGGTCGAAAAGGGAAATATAGGGGTAATGTTGTACACAGTGGTATGACCAGGACTAGATTTTCTATCCACACATAGGAGTAGGTGGCTAGAGTGAACAAAAATGGGACCAAACCAGATATGTTTCTTGGATGTTTGTTTCTCGGGGCAACAAACTATGAATCACCACTTTATGCCCCTGTTTACGTACATGGTGTTGTACTGCTAGTGCACCCACTGTCCCATGCCCTTATACCAAATATTTAGGCTCTGGTCGGAATAAAGGGGCAGAAAACATAGGTCTTGATGAAAATAGAGGAATAGGAAAGGAATGTAGGTATAAAACTATGGAACAGCGAACCGGAGGAAACTCTCAAGAGAATGTGTTCGGATGGACTACGAAATGTACAGATTTGTTTTTTTAGAGTAGCATGCTTGGCAGTATGAGATGCTATTTGTTTATTCAGCTGCACAGTGACTACTCTTGTCCTCACCTCATGTACCACACATAGGTTGATTTTTTTATTCCGGCAAACACAGCACAGCAACCTATCTAATGCATGGTAGCGAGCGCCTGCCTCGGGCTTCCGCCCAAAAAATGAGCAGCGCGTGGATGTTTCTAATCCGATGGAATCAGTACTACCAGACCAGCTTTCCTATGAAACACTATTCACCTTTCCCGTGTTCCAAACGGTTGGAAGGGAAATAATACCGTAGGAATTGTGTTCCTACGAAAATCCTGCACCAAACCTGTGAACCGAACGCAGCCTTAGCTGTTCTTAATATAATGTCCCTGGTAAAAATGAAGCCATGCCACTGTTTTTGCCTGTAATTGTTTGAGACTCTCACAAGTTTAGCCAAATGTTTTTGCCTGTAATTATTTGAGACTCTGACTATTTCCTATGTGCCTTTTGTGCAAACAGGGATATCCAATTCACCTAGTTGCTGTTGTGACCTTTTGGTGCACTACACAAAACTCTTATTAAAAGAAGTGACTTTTGTGCTGTTTAACTGGAATGTCAGATGGAACAGTTGGTTCATTTTGGTGGAACTGCACAAAGGGAGATCTGTGTTCCAATCCTCATCATCCATATTGGCGCCATAACCTTCCTTTAGGTAAGAATGATATTTAATGCATGTGTTCATCTCTATTTTTCGACTGCCATGAGAGAATAATGTTGTTTTTTGCTAGTACACTTGTACTCCCTCACTGACAAAACCAATTCTGAATTAGAAGGCCAATCATGTACTTGTTTTCACCAACTGGTGAGGAGAAAGAGAAACAGAGCATGAAGAGGAAGAAGAAGAAGAATAAGCAGTGCCAAGGCGATCTTGCTGAAGACAGAGGCCTCAGTCGAGGCTATTCAAGGGCTCCGACAACGACTACCTTACATGTGAGATGATCCTCCAGGGAGCCCTTCCACTTCTGCTGTCTCACTTAATTAATTAGGAGTACTTAAGTACCACTAATTTATTAGTGCCTAATTTTCCTGTTGGAGTTAAACAAATCTTTAGTAGGACCCTATGCTGAATCATGTACGTGTGAATGTTTGTCTATGGAGGTGAATCATGTGGTGGAGCAGGGAGGGAATATTATTAGTGTCATGACATAATAGTTCTATTGTTTTGCATGTCAATTTATTGCCATTGGTTCAATGAGGCAATGTTTTGCGTATTGTCCATCATGAATTTGATGCTACTGTTTGAGTAATATGCTAATGTCTTCCTATCCTTTCTCACTAAGCTAATGAAGGTTTCACCTTGTTCCTACTTGTGCAAACAGGGATCATGTTGTGCCAATCATACATTTTAGTGGAACTACACAAGACAATACAATGAACTGTATCCCAGCCAGTGCTTTAACTCTGCTGGAAGTTCTTGATAATCTTTCGATATAATATCAGCACTGGTAAACAAGAGTGATTTCAACCATACATTTGAAGTGCACAAAAATATATACTATTGTGTGATTCCAGTGAGTGCTTTATCATCTCTTATGGGACTACATGAATAAGCTTTTTTTCTCAGGTTGGTACGGGCCAAAGGCCTTCATCCATATTACTTTGTTGTCATCTCTATTTGCATCGTGCTACTGTCATGAGAAACTCCTTTATCTTTGCACTTTTAAGTTTTGCAACCTATGATAAATGGCAATGCTTTGAGTGTTGAGTTGAGCTAATTGGCACTGATTAAATAAACTAATACCTCTCTTTAAGCAAGACTACTATGTTGCTAACTTTACCCATTAAGATAATGAGGGTGCTTCTATTTGTTAGTGTATGTTTCATCAACTAGTCCCACTATTACAGTAATCTCACTCTCTCAATATATGTGCCAACAGGGATGCTCAATTTTGGTGGAACTGCACAAAAACTTTGGGTGCTTCATTGCCTCGACAGCTTCCGTCCTTTCCTGTCAGTCCTTAATCTCCGCTTGCTTTCTTCCTTTGTTGTCAGTCGCTTGGCTTATCTCGGCTTCTAGTCAAAGGAAATAGTAATTGTATGCTACCTCACACAGGTTGGTACTGGTCTTTATCCTGATTATTGTGCGTGTCATATGTATTGGTAATTTGGTATTGTGCTACTGTTTACCGATTTCATAAAGGAGTAATTTGGAGCCTGAACTCGCAGGCAAATCATTACATCGGGTGATTTTAGTAGAACTGCACAAAATGATCAGATGGACAGGTACTTATGCTGCTGCTATGTACTCCAAAGTTCACTCAGACAAGCATCAATGTTGACAAGAAGTGCCTATATTCATTCGAGTATCAACCGGCGTCAATCAATTGTCAAACTCCAAGTATTAGGAGAGTGAACGCCAAAAATTTTGCTTGGTGCATAGCCTAGAAAAACGCAGTCCAGTCTTTGGTCCCAACTTGTGCCTTTTGGCTATCGGCACATATGGTAGAGAACTATATAGCATGGAGTCTAAAGATTCCAGACAAGTTGGTTGACGCATATATTCATCTGGCACTTAATCAGCCTGCACGCCAAGGATGCTCCATTTCAGTTGAACTGCACAAAAAATTTGGGTGGTTCATTTTCTCAACCGCCTCCTTTCTCGTCTGCAATGTAGAATTTTGGCGAGATACAGGACCAAGATGAGCCAGTAAACTAGTTGGATGAAAGTAGTGGCCAAGTTGCCCAAACCTCCCTCAGCACGAGGCCACTATTTGAGGATAAACCTACAAGCAAAGTTCAGATTGTCTGTGCTGCCTCTTATGTACTCAAAAGTTTACTCATACAAGAACTAATTTTAGCAAGAAGTACCTCTGATTGAACACCATTTACCAGTCTGTACCCTAGGTAATTAAAGTTCGTCCATGGATCATATTGGCCGTGATCTCAATCATTTGGATGCATAAACATACTGAACATGTGTATATCTGAATCTTTTTGTGAATTATGTATGAATATTGTCGTGTGATCTATCAATCATTTGGATGCATAGATATGCTGAGCTTGTGTATATATGAATCTTTTGAGTTGTTGATAGTGAATGTTGGCTATGAATATGAACGTGTCCTGTGAACCTGAGTTTGATATGAATTGCAACAGAACCAGTTATAACCCTTCTCCTCCTCTCAATCTGCGACTCCACTGCCATGTTTTCCCATCTCAGAGTCGTTCCCGTCCGGGGCCTCGCCGTTGTCCACCGCCTCGCTGTGTTTGGTGCGGCGTGGTCAACAAATGAGAGTCACCGGAAGAGGACTGTACGTGGAGAGCCTGATGGCTGGGACCCATGAGGTCCATGGTCGCACGCAAGAAAAGTTCCTCCTTATTAAGATGGAAAAAAAATGTTTCCTCCACCTGACAGCTGGGACCCACTGGTTGTATCTTTTCACGGAAGGAAGTGCCTCCTTGTTTTGCGAAAAAAATTATTCATCCCGTTGACAACTGGGACCCGTCAGATTTGGTGACTGACTTGTGGGCCTACTAAGCGGACGTGTACGCACGGCTTTGTCAACTTAAGCAACAAATGATTCTAGCATCTGGACCGTTGGATGTTAATCCAACAGCCATGCTCCTTCTTCAACCTCTGTTCTTGCTCCTGTCTTCCGTGGGCGGCACCACGGCTATGCTACCGCGCACCCGAACCAATGAAGTTTCCCACTCCTCTCCATCTGCGACTCCACTGCCCCGTCTTCCCCATCTCCGGGTCGTTCCAGTCTGGGTGCGCTCGGCATGGTGTGGTCAACATGGTCAACAACCAAGAGTCGTCGGAAGATGACTGTACGTGAGAGGCTGACAGTGGGGACGCACCACGCCCATGGACGCATGCATGCAACAGAACACGGCGAGGTCAACGTGGTCAAGGAACGACTTCCATCGTAAGTATACTGTACGTGGAGAGTCAGCTGGGTCCACGGCCGTAGCAAGTAAGTGCCTCCTTATTACGCGGAAAATAATGATTCCTCCAACTGACAGCAGGGACCCACTGGACGGGCCACCGTATTTTGTGAAAAAAATGTTTGCCCCCTGACTGCTGGGACCCACCTGACGGGCCATCGTATTTCGCGAAAAAAACGT